>NC_058132.1:472970708-472978992 GCF_016433145.1 Gracilinanus agilis
CTGAGGTATCACCTCACACCTAGCAGATTGGCTAAAATGAAAGAAGGGGAGAGTAATGAATGTTGGAGGGGATGTGGCAAAATTGGGACATTCATGCATTGCTGGTGGAGCTGTGAACTGATCCAGCCATTCTGGCTGGCAATGTGGAATCATGCTCAAAGGGCTATAAAAGAATGCCTGCCCTTTGACCCAGCCATACCATTACTGGGTTTGTACCCCAAAGAGATCATAGATAAACAGACTTGTACGAAAATATTCATAGCTGCGCTTTTTGTGGTGGCAACAAATTGGAAAAGGAGGGTATGTCCTTCAATTGGGGAATGGCTGAACAAACTGTGGTATATGCAAGTGATGGAATACTATTGTGCTAAAAGGAATAATAAACTGGAGAAGTTGCAGGCGAACTGGAGAGACCTCCAGGAACTGATGCAGAGTGAAAGGAGCAGAGCCAGAAGAACTCTATACACAGAGACTGACATTCTGTGGTAAAATCGAATGTAATGGACCTCTGTACCAGCAGCAATACAATGACCCAGGACAAATCTGAGGGATTTATGGTAAAGATGCAACCCACATTCAGAGGAAGGACTGCAGGAGAGGAAACATATAAGAAAAACAACTGCTTGAACGCATGGGTTGGGGTGGACATGATTGGGGATGTGGACTCGCAACTACCACACCAATGCAACTACCAACAATTTGGAAATTGGTCTTGATCAAGGACACATGACAAAACTAGTGGAAATGCGCATGGGTAGGATGGGTGCGGGGGGGGGGGGTTGAAGGGGAAAGGAGGAGCATGAATCATGTAACCATGTTAAAAATGAATATTAATAAATGTTAAAAAAAAAAGAGTATCATCTAGCATGGTCAGGTGGTATTTATACCAGGAATGCAAGAATGGTTCAACATTAGGAAAACCATCCACATAATTGACCATATCAACAAGCTAACAAAAATCATATAATTATCTCAATAAATGTTGAAAAAGCTTTTGACAAAATACAACACACATTCAGATTGAAAACACTAGAAAGTATAGGAATAGAAGGAACTTTCCTAAAAATAATAAACAGTATATATCTTAAACCATCGACAAGCATCATATGCAACGGGGATAAATTAGAAGCCTTTCCAATAAGATCAGGCATGAAACAACATGCCCATTATCACCTCTATTATTTAACATTGTACTAGAAAGACTAGGAGTAGCAATTAGATAAGAAAAATAAATTGAAGATATTGAAATAGGCAATGAGGAGTCTAAGCTATCACTCTTTGCAGATGATATGATGGTCTACTTAAAAAATCCTGGAGAATCAACTAAAAAGCTAGTAGAAATAATCAACAACTTTAGCAAAGTTTCGGGATACAAATTAAATGCACATAAATCACCAGCATTTCTATATATTTCCCCACACATCACAGCAGCAAGAGGTAGAAAGAGAAACACCATTTAAAATCACCCTAGACCACATATAATACTTCTACCAAAACAAACATAGGAATTATATGAAGACAACTACAAAACATGTTCCAAACAATGAAAACTAGATCTAAAGAATTGGAAAAACATTGATTGCTCATGGGTAGGACTAGCTAACATAATAAAAATGACCATTCTACTCAAATTAACTTACTTATTTATTGCCATAGCTATTAAAATACCCAAAAAACTTTTTTTACTGAATTAGAAAAAACTATAACAAAGTTCATTTGGAAGAACAAAAGATCAAGAATATCAAGAGAAATAAAGAAAAAAAAATCTGTAGGAATGTGGCCTAGCATTACCAGATATTAAACTATACTATAAAGCATCGGTCATCAAAACAATATGGTACTGGCTAAGAGACAGAAGGGAGGATCAGTGGAATAGACTTGGGGTAGGTGATGTCAGGAAGTCAGTTTATGATAAACACAAAGAGCCCAACTTTTGGGACAAAAATTCACTATTTGACAAAAGCTGCTGGGAAATTTGGAAAACAATATGGGAGAGATTAGGTTTAGATCAACATCTCACACCCTACACCAAGATAAATTCAGAATGGGTGAATGACTTGAATAAAAAGAGGGAAACTAAAAAAGTTAAGTGAACACAGAATAGTATACTTGTCAGATCTCTGGGAAAGGAAAGATTTTAAAACCAAGCAAGAGTTAGAGAAAATTACAAAATGTAAAATAAATAATTTTAATTATATTAAATTAAAAAGCTTTTGTACAAAGAAAAACAATGCAACCAAAATCAGAAGGGAAACAACAAATAGGGAAAAAATCTATATAACAAAAAACTCTGACAGGGGTCTAATTACTCAAATATAGAAAGAGTTAAATCAATTGTATGAAAAATCAAGACTTTCTCCAATTGATAAATGGGCAAGAGACATGAATAGGCAATTTTCAGATAAAGAAATCAAAAGTATCAATAAGCAGATGAGAAAGTATTCTAAATCTCTAATAATTAGAGAAATGTACATCAAAACAACTTTGAGGTATCACCTCATACCTAGCAGACTGGCTAAAATGAAAGAATGGGAGAATAATGAATGCTGGAGGGAATGTGGCAAAATTGAGACATTAATGCATTGCTGGTAGAGTTGTGAAGTGATCCAACCATTCTGGATGACAGTCTGGAAGTATGGTCAAAGGGCTATAAAAGATTACCTGCCCTTTGATCCAGCCATACCATTGTTGGGTTTGTACCCTAAAGAGATCATAGATAAACAGACTTATACAAAAATATTTATAGCTGCCCCTATTTTAGTGGCAAAAACCTGGAAAATGAGGATACGCCCTTCAGTTGGAGAATGGCTGAACAAATTGTGGTATATGCTGGTGATAGAATAATATTGTGCTCAAAGGAATAATAATCTGGAGGAATTCCCTGTAAATTTGAGAGACCTCCAGGAATTGATGCAGAGTGAAAGAAGTGCAAGAAGAACATTGTACACAGGGACTGATACACTGTGGTAAAATTGAATTTAATGGACTTCTGTACTAGCAGCAATGCAATGACCCAGGACAATTCTGAGGGATCTATGGAAAAGAATCCTCTCCACATTCAGAGGACGAACTACAGGAGTGGAAACACAGAAGAAAAACAACTGCTTGAACACATGGGTTGAGGAGGACATGATTAGGAATGTAGACTCGAAATGACTTCACCAATGCAACTATCAACAATTTGGAAATTTGTCTTGATCGATGACATATGTTAAAACCAGTGGAAATTCACATCGGCTTTGGAGGGGGGAGGATATCGGGGGGTGAAGGGAAAATTAAAAACATGAATCATGTGACCATGATAACTTTTCTAAAAAAGAAAAATTTAAAAAATGGATAAATGGCTTAAACATAAAGAGTGAAATTATGAATAAATTAGATGAATGTATACCTCTCATATCTGTGGGAAAGGAAGGAATTTAAGACCAAGCAAGAGACAGAGAACTTTACGAAATGTAAAATAAATTATTTTGATTCTATCAAATTAAAAAATTTTTGTACAGGGGCAGCTGGGTAGCTCAGTGTAGTGAGAGTCAGGCCTAGAGACAGGAGGTCCTAGGTTCAAACCCGGTCTCAGCCACTTCCCAGCTGTGTGACCCTGGGCAAGTCACTTGACCCCCATTGCCCATCCTTACCAATCTTCCACCTATGAGACAATATACCGAAGTACAAGGGTTAAAATTTTTTTTTGTACAAACAAAACCAATGTAACCAAAATTAGAAGGAAAGCAACAAAATTGGGGGGGGGGGGAACGACTCATAATAATGCTCTGGCAAAGTTTTAATTTCACAAATATATAAGGAGCTAAGTCAAATTTACAAAAAATCAAGCCATTTCCTAATCTACAAATTGTAAAAGGATATGAATAGATAGTTTTCACATAAAGAAATCAAAATCATCAATAAGCACATGAAAAAGTGTTCTAAATCCCTTTTTATTAAAGAAATGCAAAAAAAAAATTAACTCTGATGTACCACCTCACAAGTAGCAGACTAGTCAATATGGCAGCAAAGGAGAATGATAAATGTTGGAGGTGATGTGGCAAAGTTGGGATCCTAATACACTGCTGGTTTAGTTGTGAATTAATCCAACCATTCTGGAGGGCAATTTGGAATTATGAGCAATGGGCTTTAAAAGAATACTTGCCCTTTAATCCAGCCATACCACTGCTGGGTTTGTTCCCCAAAGAAAAAATAAGGAAAACTACTTATACAAAAACATTTATAGTCATGCTCTTTCTGATGGCAAAAAAAATGGAGAATTTGGGAGTGTCCCCTCAATTGAAAAATGGCTGTACAAATTATGGTATTTGATGGTGATGGGATACTATTATGCTGAAAAGAATAATGAACTTAAAGATTTCTATGTAAACTGAAAAGACTTCCAGGAATTGATGCTGAGCGAAATGAAAAGAACCAGGAGAACATTGTACACAGAGACTGTACACTGTAGCACAATCAAATGTAACTGACTTTTCTAGTAGTAACAATGCAATGATCCAGGAAAATCCAGAGGAACTTATGAGAAAGAACACTGTCCATATCCAAAGAGTGAACTGTGGGAGTAGAAATGCAGAAGAAGAGCATATAATCAATCACGCGGTTTGATTGGGATATTATTGGGGTTTTTGCATGAAAAGATCAATCTATTGCAAATATGAATAATATGGAAATAGATTTTGAACAATGATACATTTATAACCCAGGGGACATGCTTGTCAGATCTGGGAATGGGGAAGAAATAAAAGAAGGAAAGAGTATGAATCATGGAATCATGGAAAAATATTCTAAATAAATAAATTAATTTTTAAAAAGCCTCTACAGTGATTGATGAAAGGACCTGAATACTTCCTCTTACCTTGCCACACACTCTGGAGGTGGTGACATGAGAAATTTGGACCCCACCATTTCATGACCAAGTCACCTGAGAAAGGGAATAAGAAAAGGGGCATGACCTGGTCATAACCCCTATTTCTGTAGCCTGTTCCTGACATTTATTTCAAACTCTGTTCAGGACCCCTTTTAAGAACACCTTTCCCTGTTCGTGACCCCTGCTGAGTTATTGTCTATGATTATAAAATCTATAGGACCTAAGAACACAGGATCTCAGACCAAAATAAATAAGTATGCAGAACCTGAGGTTTTATTTTTAACCTGCAGCACTTACAATAAAACCAGTTCTGCTCAGATTTTTTAAAACTTTTTTTAAATTTTAAATTTAATTTAATTTTTTTCATGGTTACATAATTCATGTTATCTCCCTCTCTTCTTCCCTCCACCCTCACAGAGTTGCCATACAATTCCACTGGGTTATACATATATTATCATTCAAAACCTATTTCCATATTATTCATTTTGTAGTTATCTTTTAAAAACAAAACCCCAAATCATATGCCCATATAAACAAGTGATAGGTCATATGTTTTCTTCTGGATTTCTAATCCCATGGTTTTTCCTCTAGATGTGGATAACTTTCTTTCTCATAAGTCTCCTCAGAATTGTCCTGGATTGTTGTATTGTTATTATTTTTCACAGATATTTTCCCAATTCTTTTACTTTTGCAACAGTTGACCCCCAGGGAATGATAGTGGGACTCCAGAATCTAGAGGCCCTCAAGGAGGATTTCCCTGGTGTTTTGTAGTGGGACCTTCCACTAGAGCAGTGATGGCAAACCTTTAAGAGGGATGGATAATGTGAGAAATGTCCTTGTGCTCGTGGAGAGGGGGAGGGAAGCAGCCCAGCCCCATATCCTTATGGCTTTCTAGTAACAAATTTTGGTGAATTATGTGTTGGAGTGACAGCACATTTGCCCAAAGAGAAGGATCTGAGTGCCTCATCTAGCATGCATGACATAGGTTTGTCAACACAGCCCTAGAGTGACTCCTGAAATCTCAGCTCCCCCTCAGTCAAATGCATACTACTTTTAAAAGAATATATACATATAGCTTAATCTATGAGAAATCAGTATGTGTTTTGGGCAACTGCCACTCACAGATTAAACTCACAAAGGAGGAAAGGGTATCAGAGCCTGAGTAAATCTGATAACCCTTTCACTAAAGGAATGACAGTTGGAATTACTGGTCTCTGTCACAAACCAGGGAATAACACAAAGATTATCTACTCACACACTATGGGTTCTCAGAGGTGAGAGGAAACAAATAGGAAGGTAAACAAAATAGTTTAATTAGATGTCTACTCTAACAACCTATGGACAAGTCTCTGGGTTAGGGAAGGAACTTATCTACACTAAGCTAAAGGCTATATCAAGGCACAGCTGGACTATCAAGTATAGAAGTGGGATCCTCACTGCTGAGTCCTGTCCAAATCCAGCGATGATACAGCTCTCCCAGGTCCTCAGCCAGTAATCCTTGTGATGGGTAAGGTTAGGGAGTTAAACCAGCCTGAGATGACCAGCAGCCCAGGACAGGTTTGACATTCTTCACCTAACTTTCCACAGGCAGATGATTCTTCCTTCAGGATACTGGGATACAAACTTCACTTTCCCTGAGGTCTCCCACTGAGTCAGTTGGTCAGCAGCAACTTGCACTCAGCCAGCATGGAGTTCATCCCAGGAGAGAGAGAGCCACTTCCTGCTTCCCCATTTCATTTAGAATTCTCCAGCCTTGCTTGATAAGCCTCCTAATAATACCTAATCTTAAACATTTATACCCTACTTTATTAATTTATCTACAACACTACACACAAGCTAGGAAAAACTCCATTTTAGGAGATTTTTTTTAAATTCCTTTTTTTGCACCCTTTCTCTTTTGTTATGTGTTTTGTGTTTGTCTTGTGTGCAATCCACATGGCTTTTGCCTTGCTTCTGCTTCATAGGTAACATCAAGTTAATCAAGTTAAAGTCTGTTAGAAAGTATTTAAGTAAGATTTCAGTTAATTAGGGATTTGCTTAATTTAGGGATTCAGATAGTTATGAATTTGTAAGGGGGAAAATAAGAAAGTAGGGTTTTGAAACTTTGCAAACTAACAAAAGACATGGGTTTGCAAAAGGGTTGGGTGGAACTGAAGGGGCAGTTCCAGAATCTGAGGAAGATACAAAACTGAGGACCAAAGATTGGTGAGGGTCCAGTTTTCTTGCTTGGCCAACTTCCTGTGGCAGTTTATCTATGCCTGTAAGAGGTGACTTGCCTTTCTTGATAACCCTGGGCATCCAGTATTCTACCTACTGAGAAGATTCCTGAGATCCTGTCCATCATTGTCTCCAGTTACCATCTCCCAGATATCTTGTGAGCTCCTGATTACTAATTCCTGTGAGGATTCCTGACTGAGTGTGAGTGAGAGTCAGACCCTGATAAACTCTGTCTTTGGAACAGAGGCTTGAATCCATCTTGGCCTCTGAAGAAGAGTTTGATATCAACTAGATTTTGTAATAGCAAAGTCTGATAACAAAATGGAGATCAAGATGAGTGACAATTTCAACTATCTACTCTGATGAACTTTTACTGTGACTATCTTTAATTTGAGGACCAGTCAGGTCAGATTAGGTAGTTAATCTGGGTTTTTAGAGACATCAGAGTAGTAAAAGTATAACTTAAAGAACTTAAAGACAGCTTCATGAGAAGCCCATAGAAAGGAGGGAGGAATATCTAGACTTTTAAGATCCAGGACACCTTTTTCCCTGGTCCTCCATAATTTCTTTTCATTTACTATAAATAAATCGAATTTACTATTTATAAGGAAGAATCAGATTGCATTGTAGCCTAATAGGTAACTCTCAGGCCTGCTCAGACCTGGAGAGTGATTTCTTCTGAAGATATAACAAAAACAATTCTACAAACGCCTTTTGAGTCATCTTACTAACCTATTTCGATTACCTACTTTTGATTTCAGTGATTACATACAGGCATGGCAGATTCACCATTGATGAAATGTCTATTTTTCCAGGATAAATTATAAGAGGGCATCCCCTTTTTTTCTTCAGAGAACAGACATTTTCAAAAGACCTGGGAGGTTATTGTCAGCCAGGAAAGGCTTACCACATAGGCAAAGCATCAGTATAAATCATCAGTGTCTTAGAGCAAGAATGGTCAAAATTTATCCATCATTTCTGTCCTGAAGTGAAGAAATTGGGGGAAACACCACCAGCAGAGACTTGTTTAAAACTAACAGGAAGAATAACTTCACTTCAGGGTTTTGGGTCAGAAAATTGCTTAAGGGTCTATAGGAGTCAGGTAGAATCAGCCCCACTCAGATCTGTCTACCTGTCAATTTTATATATATATATATATGTGTGTGTGTGTGTGTGTGTGTGTGTGTGTGTGTGTGT
>NC_058132.1:472981981-473121821 GCF_016433145.1 Gracilinanus agilis
TATATATATATATATAATATATTTTATTATTTAGCTCTACTCAATGTAATTGAGTAGAGCTAAATAATAAAATCTGTGGGCATTAAATGTCAGCCCATAAAAGAGTGTCCTCTATATATTTAGTATTGGCCCATCATTTAATATATCCAACTCTGGGCCAAAGGCGGGGATTGCAAAAGGAAATGTAATTAAGTGCATTTTAATATCTTATAAAGATTCCTCTGTGATAGTTTGATAAGTTGTAACTGTGCAATTTAAATGAGATATATTAGTAATAAAATACTATTACAAGTCACTGTAATGTTAAAAATGCCTTATACTTTCCCTTACCTTGCCACACACTCTGGAGGTGGTGACATGAAAAAATTGGACCACTTGCCCCACTATTTCATTGCCAAGCCACCCAATAAAGGGAAGGAGAAAAAGGGATACTCTAGTCATAACCCCTATTATTGGAATATGTTCCTGAAATCTATTTCAAAACTCTGTTCAGAACCATGATTCAGAAGATTTTGCCCTGTTCATAACCCATGTTGAATCATTACTTATGCTTACAAAATCTGTAGGATCTAAGAACTCGGGATCACAGATCAAACTGATCTGTAGACCCTGACTTTTGTAAACTGAAAAGAATATATACTTTGAATCATAAATAAAGGTTATACAGCAAAATAAACATTAGCTAATTATGTTTCCCCCTGAAGGACTATTGAAATGCTTTTCTTCCAGTTACAATTCTCTTTGTCTTCATAGTATCCTTATTGTTATCCAAATGAGTCCTGTACAGAAAGCAGATTCAAATAGGTAGAAATAAGACTGCTATTATTTCCATAGTGATTCATCAATTATATTCTTTTAAAATGCATTAGTTAAATTAAAAAAAAAGAAATGCCACGGAAGTAAGTGAACATAAAGCATGTACATCATGTTTTATGTACATAATAATTAGTTTGCTACAATATTTTACATTTGAATTCAATTCCAATTATACTTTTCAGAGCTGAAAATAGACGGTTATGTGGAAAAGGTAATTATCCAACTATTAAAAATGGAGTAATATTTTTAATACATGTTTTTCATTTTGAGTGATAACATCATCATTATTGATCATAACAAATATGTAAAAACTACTGTTTCCCTGACTTGCTTCATAAAAGTCAGTTATTAAAAAATAAAGTGAGAATTTTTTCATTATATTCAATGAAGATACAAATTTGGACTGTAACTTCAATGGCATTATAATTTAAATTTTCTCTATTAATTTGAATTATTAAATAGATCCTTAAAGTAACACGGATATGATAATTAACTTATGAGTAATTTCCCCCTCTACAAAAATGCCATTTTAAACTAGTGCTTTATGCTACTTATTCATCTACATTTTAATAATTTTAATGGTGTCTTTTCAAAAGCAAAAATAATCTGAGGTTTAATTTAATTTTTGAAATAATTTTCAGAAAACATTATACTGAACTGCTATATAATGATTGTATTGCTTAATTGTCTGATTTGTTGAATCAGAAAAACTTACAAGTACTTACACTCCTGTTTTTAGATTCTTTGCACTTCTTTAAATAAATCAGTGAAAATGGTTGCCTTTATGGTATCATTAAGGGTTGTTTTAAGACAATTTACTCAGTACCATTACTTGTAGATTCTACTTAATGAGACAAACTCTATTACACTGAAGATATTATTCAGTAGAAATTTAGGGAAATCAACTCTTTCATCACAAAGAACCACAGAGATGTTTCTATTGTGATAAAAACATTTTGCTGTTGCTTTTGCTGCTGTTGTCATTCATTGTACCAATGATATGTTAAATCTTATACCTTTCTTTTGTTAAAAAAAAAAAAAAAGATGCTGAGAGACTCTTTTGAGTAAAGACCTAGCTTTATTGTGATAGAGAAATCACAGGGAGGGGGTGAAGACTTACAGGGGTTATACTTGACATGAGTAATAGTGACTCATTTCAGACCTGTCAGGTCCAGAAGAGACCCAGCAATTTCAAGGAACTTCCAGGTGCCAGTGTGACTTTTGGTTGACCTTCTGGTCCCTGTAGCCTCTAGCATGAATTCGTTTGATATAAAGTCCTTTATAAAATGTATTCACACATTTAGGACTAATGGTAGCATATATATGATTAATAAGATTAACATACACGATTAAAGTTTCTATTACAATACAGACACCAAATTTTAACTCAGTTATTGCCCTTGTACTACATTCTTACTTTTGCCTGGAATTGAATTGTTACTATAATTTGCACTGTTATATATATTTTTTAATTCTAAAAAACACACTCCAAGTATTGATTATGCTATTAATCATTGATTTTCTGGTTAGTGTTTATTATTTATTGCTCTTATTTCAGAATGTTCCTTTTAAAAAAAGTCTGAAGAAACACATGATGTCAATCTTTAGGAAGAAAATTAAGTGAGAAGCATAGAGGGTAGTCATAGTCTTGACTTTACAATGAAGAGAAAACAAGTAAAGAGAAAATTGTTCTTTCAGGGGAATAAGAAGGATGATTATTATAGAAGGCAGGATACAGAGGAGCAGAAGCTTGTTGTTTTGATAATGAGAATGGTTTACTTTGATAAAGTGGGCCAAGTAATATGTCAAGAGGCCTCAATAAAGAATGAGATATAAAATATTCAGGTAAACTGGGGTGTGTGGATGTTATTATCCACCAAGGGATACCCCAGTCTCCTTTAGTGAAGTAAGGCAATTTTGGCCTTAGCACACTAGGTTTAGAGTGCAGATCCGTGTTCCAAAACATCTTGATGTAACAGTAACAGATTTATTAGTTATACGAAAGAGTAAGGAGGGAGGATTTAGGAATGAGGATGCCCTAATCTCTAATGTCTCTTACTTCCCTCTTCCCTCTAAGTCCATCGAAAGATGGAGTCTTCTGTTTCTTAATGTTCCCTAAAAATCCCTGCTTCTGGCTAATTAATTATTTCCAAAGACCTCTCTATAATACCTGACACTGAAAATCCTCCTTTGTCGGCATATATGGATGCTATTAGTTTTTCCAAGATGGATAAGGATGAACTCAACATGACTGAGTTCACCCAGGCTGGACCAGGTCTAAGGTGAACACCTCAGCCCTCACACAACAACAAACTCTGAATAATGCTTCTTCCTAGTCAGGGTTGATAGTATAAAGATCTTCTTTAAGAATGTTTCTTCTGTGAGAAAAGGTACTCCCAAAGGAATTTAAGAGGTTTTCCTTTTCTCACCAAAAGCCTTGGTTAGACAGGCTCAGCAATGAGAAGTAGCTCCTTCCTCTCAGGCTTCAGGACAGGAAAAGAAAAGCTCAGAGATGAATAGAAAACAACAACAACAAAACTGGCATTTAAACACAAGTCATAAGAGAAGAAAAAAGAAAAACATGAAAGAGAAATCTTAATATGATTAAACTCTTTATATTTCTATACTGAAAGGTCTAAGGAGTAGATCTAGATAAAGGGCACAAGTGTGAGTTGACTATGTTGAAATTAAATAGAGGAAACAGATGAGAAAGAATGGTGCATTGGGACAAGGAGAAAGTGAAAGGAAGAATTGGGAAAAGTATGTCACTAAAAGAGGTTTGGAAGGATGAGCTTTTATACTGGAGGAGAAAACGGTGAGAAGGATGGTGGAAAACACTTAAACCACATTCTCCTCAGGATTGGCTTAGAGATAAGCACAAATATTCAGTTTTGTGTAGAAATCTCTTTAAACCTAACATGAAAGTAAAATGATAAAATGTGTAATACAAATTAAGCTAGATTAAGGGGAAAAGTAGTCAGAAATAAAAGAGACTTTAAAGAAAAGACATTTTTAAAAGAGAGAGAAGGATAAATGGCAAAAATAGAATAGAGGAAATATAGTTAGGAATCATTACAGTGAATGTGAATGGAATCAGTTAGCAGGATGGATTGGAAAAATAACATGTTTTTACCAAGAAACACACTTGAAAAACAAAACCATTTAGTTAAAAAATGCAAGAGTATAAACAATGATCTCAAAGCAATGAAAAAAATAAACCTAATTAAAAATGTTAAAACACAATAACAATAGTGTACAATAAACAACTATGAATGACAACTATACAACTATTGCAAGGATCCAAGACAACTCCAGGGAACTCGACAAAAAAAAGGCTAGCTAGTGCCATAGAAGAAATTGATAGAGTTTTAATAAATACTGAAGTGTACCATTTTTCACTTTATTTCCTTCAAGACTTTTTTTGTATAAACAACATGTGACATCTTTCAGAACATGACAAACATGGAAACATAAACTGCACGATAGAATCTGTATAACCTATGTTATATTACCTGACATATGGGAGAGGGGAAGGAGGTGGAAAGAAATCATGGATCACAAATGTCAAAATATAATTATTGAAATATATCTACATATAATTTTGGGAAATATAATAACCAATGAGAAATTAAAATGTCTATAAGTTGAGATTGTCTTACCTATACCAGAGAAGATCCAAATGATGTACTATCATGTCAATCAAAAAAAAAGACATATCTATCTTTAAAAGATGTTACCAGCTTTTACTCAGTGTCTTTGGTCAATGAGAGAAGACATTAATTCAAATTATTGGTTACTACCGAACTAATTAATATCCTGAGAAAAAAAGAAAAATAGAAAACTACATTTTGCTATAAAGTATAATATTCAATGAAATACTATTAGTATTAATTATATATACACCAAATATTATGGTATTTAAATTCTCCAAATTCTAGTTGGGTGGCAAAAAATTTCACAGCTTTATAGCACCTGATGAAATCCTGGGAGAGAAGACAGCAGTGCAGCCAATAAGAGAAGATAGCCTCAAGGCAAAACACTGCGCTGTGTGCTATACATACAAAAAAGAAAAAGAAAAAGAAACATCACAGACATAGTCGGGCTCACTCAGGCCTTAGTCAGAGAAGGGAAGATAGCCCCAAGACAAAGACCTGAAAGACAGAAGCTAAGAGAGAACTGACCAAAACCATGCATGACTCCCTAGCCTCCATCAGGAAAAGGAATAAACAATAGCAAAAAAACAGCTTCTGCTCCTGAAAAATTTCTATGGAAAAAAAAGAATAAAAAACAGAAATGAGAAATAAAAAAACACATTCAAACTTTCCAAAAATAAATGGAAACTAGAAATAAGCTCTGTAGGAACTCAAAAAGGAGTCCAAGAACGAAGTAAGACAAATAAATGTGAAGAAAAGTGGGAAAAAGAAATGAAAGTATATAAAAAGAAAATAACAGCTTAAAAAGCAAAATCACCCAATTAGAAAGAGACAAAGAAATTAAAAGAAGTAATAAGCAAATTGGAAACCAGAATTAACCTGCTAGACTAGCAGGCAAAGAACAACAATGAGGAAAGGAATGCCATGAAAAGTAGGATAGACCAAATCAAAAAGGAGAATCAAAAGATCATAGATGAAAATCAGTCTTTAAAGAGTATAATAGGGCAAGCAGAAGTTAATGATTTCACAACACAGAAATAAATAATAAAAAACATAAAAAGGAGTATAACATAGCAGGAAACATGAAATATATCATTGAAAATACAACTGACCTGGAAAACATATACATGAGAGACAATTTGAGAATTATTAGTCTACATGAAAGGCATGATTAAAAAAAAAAGAAGCCTTCTCATAATATTGCAAGAAATTATGCAAGACAACTGCCCTGATATTCTTCAACAAGAGAGCAAAACAGACATTGAAATCATTTACTGATCACCTTATACATTAAATTCTCAAATGACAATTCCCTGGAATGTTATAATCAAATTCAAGAGCTTCTAAGCCAAGGAGAAAATACCACAAATTACCCGAAAGGAATAATTCATATATAATGGAGCCACAGTCTCAGGATTACAAAGGATCTGGCAGCTTCTGCACTTAAGGACCACAAGACTAGGAATAGGATATTCCAGAAGGCAAGAGAACTGGGGATACAACTAAGAATCACTTATCCATCAAAACTGACTATTTTTTTCCAGGGAAAGTATGTGCATTTAATAAAATAGAAAATTTCCAAGCATTCCTGAAGAAAAGGACAGAATTATAATACAACATGTAAAAATGATATCTATAACTCTTAAAATTGTTTTCATTATCTTAGTAGATAGAAGAAATATACATAGGCAGAAGGTGTGATATTAACATGTTCATGATGATATGAAACAAAATTTGGGGGAAAAGGAGGATTATACGAAGAAAAATGCAAAGGAAGAGCTAAAATGGGGTAAATTATACTACATAAATATATGAGTGGGTGGGGGAAAATACTATTATATAAGAAGGGGAGGATAAGGGTGGTGACAGGTAATATTTAAACCATGCTTTCAGTGGAATCATTTCAGAGCATGAAGAAGAGCCACATATATTAGGGTATAGAAATCTATCTTACCCTATAGAGAAGCAGAAGGAGAATAAGAAAGGGGGTGTGGGGAGAGGAATAATATAAGGGAGGGAAAAACTGAGGGATCATTTAAATAAATAGTTGAGGAATAAGAACAGAGGGGTAGAAAGGGTAGTAAAATAAGATTGGCAGGAAAGGGGACTGATAAATAAAACACTGTTGTAGAGGGAAATAGTGAAAAGAGAAAGGGAAGAATTAAAAGAGGAAATCAAAAAGGTGTGGAATACAGAGATGATAATCATAACTATGAATGTAAGTGGGATGAACTCACCCATAAAAAAGGAAGTAGATAGCTGAAGGGATTAAAAACCAGAATCCTACATTATGTTATCTACAAGAAGTGCACTTGAGGCAGGTAGACATATACAGGGTAAAGGTAAGACACTATAGCAGAATTTTCCGGGCAGCTACTGATACAAAGAAGACAGGAGTAGCAATTGTGATCTCAAACAAAGGTAAACCAAAAATAGATCTCATTAAAAGAAATGAAGAAGGTAATTACATCTTGATGAAAGGCAGTATAAATCATGAAGAAATATCATTATAAAAAGATATGAACCAAATGGTATAGTATTCAGATTTCTAAAGCAGAAACTAAAGGAGCTTAAGGAGGAAATAGATAGTAAAATCATAATAGTGGGGGACCTCAATCTTCCTCTATCAAAACTAGATAAAGCAATCCAAAAAAATAAATAAGAAACAAACAAATAAGGGAAGAGAATGAAATGTTATTTTTGGAGTATACCATTTTATTTCTGCCACAAATTTTTCTTTAATTGATAAGTTTCACAGTATAACAAACATAGAAGTGTATATTATATTTTACCACATGTAAAACCTACATAATATTACCTTCCGTCTTGGGGAGGTGGGAAAAGTTGAAGGGAAGGAGAGAACATAGATTGTTAATAGTAAATACTTTTCTTGTTAGTTCATGAAATTAGATAGATACATAGAATTTATTACTTTGTTTTAGTTAGCAAATGCAAGCTTTAAGAATGTTCATCAATGTTTGCATTTAATCTATTTTTCATTTCTGTTTAAAATTTTTGCAAAACAAAACCCCCATTCCTTTCCTATTCCTTTCCGATAACCCATCTTAGTTTTAGCTTAGTCTAGTCTTAGCATAGTTTAGGAGTAAGTAACCCTTTTCTTATTTTGCAAAACTTAGATAGGGTTAAGAGCTTACTTAGAATTTAGCTTAGAATAAGAGTAGTAACCCCATAGAATTTAGGAACCAAAAAATGTTGCAAGCTGCAAATTTTTGAAAGACAAATGAGCAGACTGTAATGCAAAAGATGCAAGAGAGGTTTTTGCTCTTGCAGGGGGCCAACTGAAAACTTTTGGCAATTAGAAGCCTTAGAATTCTGAAAGGAGTCAGTTGGTCCCTGAGGCTTGAACAGAATAGAAGGACTAACTACAGCTCTGCTTGACTTTTGGTTTTGCTTTGGCCTGTGCTTTGTCTCTGGACAATTTAAACCTAGCTAATTTCTCTGGACCTCTCCCTGACCTTCTCCATATTATTTCCCTGTTTACTTTCCTATTTTTTTCCTGGGGCTCTGGGAGAGAGGGTGGCTTTTGGGTTTTAGTGAATAGACTTTGTGGGTTTAGTTTTCCCCACTAGTCAAGTAGGACATCCTTGAATTCAAACTATCCCTTTACTATTCCCTCTACTTTAAGAGCAGCCAAATCTTCCCTGGCTGAGAAAAGCAGGTTCTTCTCTCAGTCTAACCCATTCCTGTGACGCTTCCCCATCTTGAGTTTCTCCCTAGCGGCTGTCAGAAATCCCAAACTTCTCTCTCCTTCCTGACCAATCCTGATCATTAATAAATATCTTTGTTACCTAAGCAAGCCCTCTGGAGAATCATTGTGTTGAAGAATTAGGCAAGGGTTGAGGGGGGAGGATTTATTCTCTTTATATCCTGAGGGAAACTGGAGGCATCCATCTTGGAAGGAAGTAGTTGCACAACCCTTCCTCCTGAATCCCTTCAGTTTCACTGACAGGGAAGAGCCTTGTGATTCCTCCTTTGAGGACTTGAGAAACTGATAAGAAAGCCCTCAAGTCAGATTCAAACCACTTCTGACTGGCCCTATTCCTTGTGTCTGTAGGAGTACTTTTCTTGCCTGGAAAGGCTCAGCCTATTTCCCCTCAGTATCGTGTGTCTCTAGCTTGGGTGTCTTGTCTGTGTTAGCTGCCTCTCTTGAACACCTCACCAGGTACCCTTATCATACTAATACGGCCTTGTCCATTCCTCCCTAAACTCAGCCATCCCTTTCATTCCTCTCCTATCACCTCAATCACCTTTTACCCCTTTGTCACTCAGCAAGGGAAGCAGAGTACCCCCTCAACTTTAGTGTACCCTCTTTTTATCCATCACAATTGCAAAATGTAAGAAAATAATTATTAAAATTTCATTAACAAAAAATATTTTCAGTCCACCAATAAATATCTAATTCTTTTTCTATTTCTTTTTTTCCTTTTAATTAATATTTTTTAGAAAAAAGTTTTCCATAGTTAACATGATTCATGTTCTTGCTCTCTCTTCCCCCATCCTCCACCCCCCAGGAGCTAATGCACATTTCCACTGGTTTCTTCCTGTGTCATAGATCAAGACCTACTTATATTATTGATGATTGTTCTTGGTTGGTCATTAAGAATCTACATCCTACTTGTTTCCCCATCAACCCATGTGTTAAAGTAGTTGTATTTCTTCTGTTTTCACTCCTGTAGTTCTTCTTCTGAATGTGGGTAGTGTTCTTTTCCATAAATCCCTCAGAAATATCCTGTGTCATTGCATTGCTACTAATACAGAAGTCCATTACATTCGATTTTACCAAAGTGTATTAGTCTCTATGTACAATGTTCTCCTGGTTCTGCTCCTTTCACTCTGCATCAATTCCTGGAGGTCATTCTAGTTCACATGGAATACCTAAAATTTATTATTCCTTTAAGCAAAATAGGATTCAATCACAAGCATATACCACAATTTGTTCAGCCATTCACCAACTGAAGGGCATACACTCATTTTCCAGTTTTTTGCCACCACAAAGAGCCCAGCTATAAATATTTTTGTACATGTCTTTTTCGATATGATCTCTTTGGGGTACAAACCCAGCAATGATATGACTGGATCAAAGGGCAGGCATTCTTTTAGCTCTCTTTGGGCATAGTTCCAAATTACCTTCCAGAATGGTTGGTTCAATTCACAACTCCACCAGCAATGCATTAATGTCCCAATTTTGCCACATCTGTTCCAATATTCATTACTCTCCCTGCTGTCATTTTAGCCAATCTGCCAGTTGTGAGGTAATACCTCAGAGTTGTTTTGATTTGTATTTCTCTAATTATTAAAGATTTAGAATACTTTCCCATGTGCTTATTGATAGTTTTGATTTCTTTATCTGAAAATTGCCTATTCATGTCCCTTGCCCATTTATCGATTGGAGAATGGCTTGCTTTTTTGTACAATTGATTTAGCCCCTTGTATATTTGAGTAATTAGACCTTTGTTTTTTGTTATAAAGATTTTTTCCCAGTCTGTTGTTACCCTACTGATTTTAGTTGCATTGTTTTTGTTATTACAAAAACTTTTTAATTTAATGTAATTGAAATTATTTATTTTAAAATTTGTAACTTTTTCTAACTCTTGCTTGGTTTTAAAATCTTTCCTTTCCCAGATATCTGACAAGTATGCTATTCTCTGGTCACCTAATTTACTTATAGTTTCCTTCTTCATATTCAAGTCATTCAACCATCCTAAGTCTATATAATATAATATATATATATATATATATATATATATAATTCACCTTTCTCTGAATTTATATAGATAAAGTCTTAAAAGCAAGAATTGTCTAGCTTAAAAATGAAGCAATGAAGGCAAAAGATTATCTACAAGGAAAATCAGACCAGAAAAAGAAGGATGACCAAAAAGCAAGGGATGAAATTCAGTCTTTAAAAAAATAGAACTCAACAACTAGAAGCAAATGACTTCTCAAGGCAGCAAGAATATATAAAACAAAATTTAAAAAATGAAAAATTTGAGGAGAATATGAAACATCTCATAGATTCAACCAAAGATCTGGAGAACAGAGATAGAAGAGACAATTTAAGAATTATTGGTTTACCAGAACATCATGACAAAAGAAAAAGTTTAGACATCATCCTAAATGAAATTATCAGAGAAAACTGCCCTGACATTCTCAAACAAGAGGGAAAAATGGAAATTAAAAGAATCCACACATCACCTCCTACATTTAATCCACAACTGACAACTTCCTGGAATATTATTGCCAAATTCAAAACTAAACAGACAAAGGAAAAAATATTACAACCTGCTAAAAAGAAGTCATTCAGATACCAGGGAAGTACAGTTAGGATAACACAGGATCTGGCTGCATCTACTTTGAAGGACAGGAAGGCATGGAACATAATATTCCAGAAAGTTAGAGAATTGGGTCTACAACCAAGAATCAACTATCCAGCAAAACTGACTATATTTTTGCAGGGGAAAACATGGTCATTCAATAAAATTGAGGATTTCTAAGCATTCATAAAGAAAAAAACAGACTTAAACAGAGAGTTTGCTGCCCAAACACAGAAATCAAGAGAATCACCATAAGGTAATTAAAAGAGTGGTGAGTGGGGGGGGGAGGGGGGGTAAAAAAATATTTTCTTTAAAGGACCCAATATGTTCAATTGATTTGTATCCCTAGAAGAAAAGAAGATATTGGCGAATATTTAAAATTGTTATTATGAACAGGGTAACTATAAGATGTTTACATAGAAGGAACAGTATCAAATTGTATAGGATGAAATATCAAGATATATATATATATATGTATACATATATATATACATATATATGTGTGTGTGTGTGTGTGTGTTTGTATGTAGGTGTGTGTATATAAATATATACAAAAATCGAGGGGAAAAAAGAAGGTAATATTAAAATTGGGAAAACAAACAAAATGGAGCACATTTATATTCCATAAAGAAGCATGCGAGGCAAACAGGGAAGAATAACAATATAGTGGAAGGGTAAAGAGGTTGGAGAGAGGAAATATTTAATACTTAAGTGCATTGAACTCAACTTAAAGAGAGAAGAACAATCAAATCCATTGGGACAGAGAATTGATTTGAGCCCTATTGAGAAGTAGAAGGATAACAAAAGCACTGTTGGAGAGGGAAGCAACACTAGGAAGGGAGAGGGTGGGGTGGGGGAGTAGCTTAAAAAGAACCTAAAGAAGAATAAGAGGGGAATAAGAAGGGAAAGGGGATAAAGGGAAGTACAATAAGGGAGAGGATTAGGGGAACTGATTAAAAATAATAGAAGAAAATGGTGAA
The DNA here is from genome assembly GCF_016433145.1 of Gracilinanus agilis. Classification (NCBI taxonomy): domain Eukaryota; kingdom Metazoa; phylum Chordata; class Mammalia; order Didelphimorphia; family Didelphidae; genus Gracilinanus; species Gracilinanus agilis. The sequence goes on from NC_058132.1 coordinate 472,993,763, forward strand.
AGAAGAAAGGGCAGGACAAGGAGAGAGAATCAAAATGTCTGAGAATACACAGCTGATAATTATAACTCCAAATGTGAATGGGATGAGCTAGCCCATAGAATGGAAGCAAATAGCAGAGTGATTAGAAACCAAAATCCTACCATATGCTGTCTACAAGAAACATACACAAGACAAGCAGACATACATAGAATAAAAATGAAAGGATGGAGCAAAATCTATTGGTCTTCAAATGAGAAAAAGAAGGCAGGAGTTGCAATCATGATCTCTAACACAGCCAAAGTTAAAATAGATCTGGTTAAAAAAGATAGTTAAGGTAATTACATCCTAGTAAAAGGCAGTATAAGCAATGAAAAATATCAATACTCAACATGTATGCACCAAATGGTAGAGCATCCAAATTTCTAAAGGAGAAGCTAATGGAGCTCAAGGATGAAATAAATAGCAAAACTTTACTAGTGGCTGACCTCAACCATGCCCTATCAGATCTAGATAAATCAAACCAAAAAATAAATAAGAAAGAGATAAGTGAGGTAAATGAAATCTTAGAAAAATTAGAGTTGATAGATATATGGGGAAAAGTAAATAGGGACAAAAAGGAATATACCTTCTTTTCAGCAGGACATGGAACATTCACAAAGATGAAACATGTAGTAGAGCATAGAAATATGGCAAACAAATGCAAAAAAGCAGAAAAAATAAATTCAGCCTTATCAGATCATAATGTAATAAAAATAGTTATTAGCAAGAATGCATGGGGAAGCAAACCAAAAGCTAATTGGAAATTAAATAACATGATTCTCTTAAATGCGTAAGTTAAAGCACAAATCAGAGAAACAATTAATAATTTCATTGAAGAGAATGACAACAATGGGACTTCTTACCAACATCAATGGGATGCAGGTAAAGTAGTATTAAGGGGGAAATTTATATTACTGACTGTATATGTTAACAAATTAGGGAAGGCAGGGGTCAATAAATAGGACATCCAACTTTAAAAACTAGAAACTGAACAAATTAAAAACACCAGATGAAAACAAAATTAGAAATACTAAAGATCAAAAGAGAAATTAATAAAATTGAAAGTAAAAGAAATATTTAATTAATGAATAAGACTAGAAGCTGGTACTTTAAAAAAGCAAATAAAATATACAAAGTACTAGTAAATCTAAAAAAAAGGAAATAAGAATTAACAGTATCAAAGAGGAAAAGTAAGACCTTACCTTTAATGAAGAGAAAATTAAGGCAATCATTAAAAACTATTTTGTCCAATTATATGGCAATAAACATAGCAATCCAGGTGATAAGGATGAATATTTAAAAATATATAAATTGCCAAATTAACAGCAGAAGAAATAGAATACTTAAATAATCCAGTATCAGAAAAAGAAATTGAACCAGCCATCAAAGAACTCCCTAAGAAAAAATCACCAGGGTCTGATGGATTCACAAGTGAATTCTATCAAACATTCAAAGAACAACTATTCCCAATACTAAACAAATTATTTGACATAATAAGCAAAGTAGTCCTATCAAATTCCTTTTATGACACCAATATTGTAATGATTCCAAAGGCAGGCGGACCAAAAACAGAGAAAGAAAACTGCAGACCAATCTCCCTAATGAAAATAAATGCAAGAATCTTAAATAGAATACTAGCAAAAAGAGCAAAAAAAAAAAGCAAGTGATCATGAGGGTTATCTATCATGATCGTGTGGGATTTATACCAGCAATATAAGGATAGTTTAACATTAGGAAAACCATCCACATAATTGAATATATCAAAAAGCTAACAAACAAAAATCACATTATTTTCTGAAGAGACACTAAAAAAGCCTTTGACAAAATTCAATACCCATTCCTATTGAAAACCCTAGAAAATATAGAAATAGAGGGACCTTTCCTAAAAATAATAAATGGTATATATCTAAAATCATCAACGAGCATCATTTGCAAGGGGGAAAAATTAGAAACCTTCCCAATAAAATCAGGCATGAAAAAAGGATGCCTGTTATCATATCTATTAATTAACATTGTACTAGAAACACTAGCAATAGCAATTAGAGAAGAAAAAGAAATTGAAGGTATTAAAATAGGCAATGAGGAGACTGAGCTATCACTCTTTGCAGATGATATGATGGTCGACTTAAAAAATCCTAGAGAATCAACTAAAAAACTAGTAGAAATAATCAACAACTTTAGCAAAGTTGCAGGATACAAAATAAATTCACATAAATCATCAGCATTTCTATATATTTCCAACAAATCACAGCAGCAAGAGTTAGGAAGAGGAACACCATTTAAAAGCACCTTAGACAAATTAAAATACTTAGGAATCTATCTAACAAAACAAACAGAGGAATTATACAAACATAACTACAAAACACTTTTCAAACAATTAAAACTAGATCTAAACAATTTGAAAAACATTGATTGCTCATGGGTAGGATGAGCTCATGTAATAAAAATAAACATTCTACCCAAATTAATTCACTTATTTACTGCCATACCTATCAAAATACCAAAAAATGCTTTTACTGAATTAGAAAAAAACATAAGGAAGTTCATTTGGAAGAACAAAAGATCAAGAATAACAAGGAAAATAATGAAAAAAATGTGAAGGAAGGTGGTCTAGCAGTACCAGATATACTATGAAGTAGTGTTCATCAAAACAATATGGTACTGGCTAAGAGACAGAAGGGAGGATCAGTGGAATAGACTTGGGGTAAGTGACATCAGCAAGTCTATGATAAAGCCAAAGAGCCAAACTTTTGGGACAAAAATCCACTATTTGACAAAAAATGCTATGAAAATTGGAAAACAATATTGGAGAGATCAGGTTTGGATCAATATCTCATACCCTACACCAAGATAAATTCAGAGTGGGTGAATGACTTGAATACAAAGAAGGAAACTATGAGAAAATTAGGCAAACACAGAATAGTATGCTTGCCAAACCTATGGGAAAGGGAAAATTTAAAACCAAGCAAGAGTTAGAAAAAAATTAAAAAATGTAAAATAAATAATTTCAATTACATTAAATTTAAAGCTTTTTGTAATAACAAAAACAATGCAACCAAAATAAGAAGGTTAACAACAAACTGGGAAAAAAAATCTTTATAACAAAAAAAATCTGACAAATGTCTGATTACTCAAATATACAAGGAGCTAAATCAATTGTACAAAAATCAAGCCATTCTCCAATCGATAAATGGGCAAGGGACATGAATAGGCAATTTTCAGATAAAGAAATCAAAATTATCAATAAGCACATGAGAAAGTGTTCTAAATCTCTAATAATTAGAGAAATGAAAATCAAAACATTTCTGAGGTATTAACTGACACTGAGCACTCTGACTAAAATAATAGCAGGGGAGAATAATGAATGTTGGAACAGATGTGGCAAAATTGGGACATTAATGCACTGCTGGTGGAGTTGTGAATTCATTCAACCATTCTGAATGGCGATTAGGAAGTATCCCCAAAGAGCACTAAAATATTGCGTGCCCTTTGATCCAGCCATACCATTGCTGGATTTGTACCCCAAAGAGGTCATAGGGAAAATACATGTACAAAAATATTTATAGCCGCGCTCTTTGTGGTGGCAAAAAACTGAAAAATGTGGGTATGCCCTTCAGTTAGGGAATGGCTGAACAAACTGTGGTATCTGTTGATGATGGAATACTATTGTGCTCAAAGGAATAATAATCTGGAGGAATTTTATTTGAACTGGAATGACCTCCAGGAATTGATGCAGAGTGAAAGGAGCAGAACCAGGAGAACATTATACAAAGAGACTGATACACTTTGGTAAAATCGAATGTAATGGACTTCTGTACTAGCACCAATGCTAGTAAACCCAAAACATTTCTGAGGGATTTATGGAAAAAAAAACGCTACCAACATTCAGAGGAAGAACTATAGGAGTGGAAACACAGAAGAAAAAGAACTGCTTGAACACATGGGTTGATGTAGACACGATTTAGGATGTAGACTCTTAATGACCACTCTAGAATAATTATCAATAATATGTAAATAAGTCTTGATCAATGACACATGAAGAAACCAGTAGAATGCATGTTGATTATGGGGTTAGGGGGCATGGGGAGAGAAAGCAAGAATATGAATCATATAAGCATGGGAAAACTTTTTCTGAAAAATTAAAAAAAAATAATGCACTAAAATTTATTTATTTCAAGAATTTAGGTCTGGTTCAATCTTTTAAAATCTCTCAGTACAATTGACCACATCAGTAACAAAGTGCACAAAAATCATATGATTATCTCCATAGGAATAGAAAAAAAAGTTTTGACAAAAATGATACCCAGATAAAAAAAAGAATTGAATGCCTAGGATTTAATGGAAATTTCCTTAAAATGATAAGTAGTATATATCTAAAGTCACAACAAAAATTATTTTAATAGAGATATGATAGGAGCCAATAAGTTCAGACTTGAAGAAAAGATATCTATTATCACTACTATTTTTTAAATATTATACTAAAAATGCTACCTTTCGATATAAGAAAAAAATTGAAGGAATTAGAATAAGCAATGAGGAAACACATTATCACTCTTTCCAGACAATTTGAAGGTGTATACATAAAAAAACCCTATAAAATCAACTAAAATCTAGCTGAAATAATCCATAAATTTAGTAAAGTTGCACTGCATAAATCAGGCAATATAAAGCATCAGCATTTCTATACATTGGCAAGAAAGTTCAGTAAGAAATTAAACAAAATGTGAAGGATGATGCTGTAGCAACACAAGATTTCAAATTAGGTTACAAAGTATTCTTTAAGAAATAGATTGATGTGTCAGTGGAATATATTCTCTAATATAATACATATTAGTAAATGACCATAGTAATGTAGTGCTTGATAAACATAAAGCTCCAATCTTTTGGGGTAAGAACTCACTTTTTTTTAAATTGCTAGGAAAACTTGAAAGTAGTTTGTTACAAACTAGGTATGGACCAACATCTTGAACCTAATACTAGGATAAGATCAAAATTGGTACATTGGTTAGATAAAAACACTGATATGAGCAAATTAGGAGAGTGTGGAGAATTTCCATTTTTCTTTTGTTTGCGCTTTGGTTTTCTGCAATATACTAATATGGAAATATTTCACATAACCACACTTGTGTAATCTGTAAAATTCCTCACCTTATCATGTAATATGGATAGAAAGATAGAAAGATTTTTTAAGAATTAAATATTTTTGTAATACATGACATTAAACAATAAATGACACAAAATCAAGGAATATAAGAATTCAAGGACCTTTCTCTAAAATTATATAGGTTTATACACACACATATACACACACACATACATACTCACTGACAAAAAGCCAAGTATAAGATGAAGAAAAACAACAAAAATAACATGACTGCTAGTCAATGTCTTTTCAAGGCTTCAATCCTTATGGGTGCAAAATAAAAATAATTAGAATATCCTTTTTATTTGCTTTTTATCATGTTTAAGGAGAAAATATAGGTTTTACTTCTAGTAATCCAGCATTGACAATTTAAAGGAAAAATGAAGAATCTTATTTTTAAAGGAATAAAAAGCCACATAAACAATTTTGGAAAGGAATTATCATTTATATGCAAGGTTATGTTTATATGAAAAAGTCATATTTTCTAAGTCTCAGGCTACACACCGAAGCTGGCAAACCTTGAATTTCTTAATGCTAGATTAGATTTAATTTAAATATAGAAATTCTATAGAGCATTAAGGCCTTGGTGGAAAGGGCGGTGTAAGTTGTGCTTGCTAATGATGAGGTCATACATGTGCTTGCAATTTAATAATATATCTTGAAGTTTTTCTGGTTCAAATGCACAGCTAATATCCTTGAGGGTGATGCCAAAAGACCTCTTTTAGTACAGCATAGTTTGTAAGAAGCTAAAAATTTCATAGAAGTATATTCTGTTCATCAGAAATAATTTCTCTTTTATCCCTTAATATAAAGGAAAAGAAAAATGAATTTTATAAACTCTTAACTCTAAGATGCAGGGAAGGAAGTATGAAACAATAGGCATTATTTTATATTAATCACTTACTTTCTGTCTTATAATCAATACAGTATATTAGTGCCAAGGCAGAAGCATGAGTGGTAAGGATTAGGCAGTGGGAATTAAGTGAGTTGCTCATGGTCATATAGTTAGGAACTGTCTGAGGCTGGATTTTCATCCTTCATCTCCTGTTTCTGAGCCTGACTCTCATTCTACTAAACTAGCTGCTACCAATATGCTTTTTAGGTAATACTTCTATGTTCACTTAATAAAATTAATTTTGATTAGCTTCTTCAAGGTCTAAATATTAACTACATCTTTATTTAAGAGAAATTATGACACAGTGTAGTTCCTTGAACATGGCAACTAGTCAATAAATATTTATGGAATAAATGAATGAATGTTAGTGAAGGCTTTCAAAAAATCCCAATGTGTTATTTCATCTCAAAATGAAAAAAATCCTCTCTAAAAATAAATGGGAAAATAGTATATTGTTTATTTAACAAAAAAATTAAAGGCCACATGTACTATTAGATTCCTAGAAAATGATCATGACATGTTATTAGATGACAAATAAATGTAGATCTTTGGTGCTCTATATATGAATGCAAAGTCTGTCCAGTGAGGGAAATGGTACAATGGCAAGAGCCACTGAGAAGAATAATTTTGTCATTTATTATTGATGTGACTTGGAGTTTAACACATGTTGTCTGTGGGCCTCCTTTTCTTATGGTCAAGTGATTAGAATCAATTAACTGTAAGGTACCTTTGAACTCTAACATTCTATAATTTTAGAATTATTTCATTTGAGATTTTAGTCAATTAAATTAAAATATTATTATCAAAATGCTTAATGCAGTGTCTCTGACATAGAAGCTTAATAAAATTTTATTGACATTTTTTTTAAACCCTTATATTTCGGTGTATTGTCTCATAGGTGGAAGAGTGGTAAGGGTGGGCAATGGGGGTCAAGTGACTTGCCCAGGGTCATCCAGCTGGGAAGTGGCTGAGGCCAGGTTTGAACCTAGGACCTCCTGTCTCTAGGCCTGACTCTCACTCCACTGAGCTACCCAACTATCCCCTGACATTTATTAACTTTATTACAGTTTTTTCTAATTCAGTAAAAAAATTTTTCATAGTTTGATAGCTATGGCACTAGATAGGTAAATTAATTTGGGTAGAATGGTCATTTTTATTATGTTAGCTCGTCCTACCCATGAACAATTAATGGCTTTCCAATTGTTGAACTCCAGTTTTATTTGTTTGGAAAGTGTTTTGCAGTTGTTTTTGTATAATTCCTGTGTTTGTTTTGTTAGAGAGATTCCTAAGTATTTTATATTGTCTAAGGTGATTTTAAATGGTGTTTCTCTTTCTACCTCTTGCTGTTGTGATGTGTTGGAAATATATTGAAATGCTGATTATTTATTTGTATTTATTTTGCATCCTGCAACTTTGCTAAAGTTGTTGATTATTTCTACAAGCTTCTTAGTTGATTCTCTAGGATTTTTTAAGTAGACCATCATATCATCTACAAATAGTGAAAGCTTAGTCTCCTCCTTGCCTATTTTGATACCTTCAATATCTTTTTCTTCTCTAATTGCTACTGCTAGTGTTTCTAGTACAATGTTAAATAATAAAAGTAATAATGGGCATCCTTGTTGTGCTCCTGAACTTATTGGGAAGGTTTCTAATTTATCCCCATTGCATATGATTGTTGATGGTTTTAGGTATATACTGTTTATTATTTTTAGGAAAGGACCTTCTATTCCTGTACTTTCCAGTGCTTTCAATAGGAATGGATGATGTATTTTGTCAAAGGCTTTTTCAGCATCTATTGAGATAATCGTGATTTTTGTTTGTTAGATTGTTGATGTGGTCAATTATGTGGATGGTTTTCCTAATGTTGAACCATCTTTGCATTCCTGGTATAAATCCCACCTGATCATGGTGGATAATCTTCTTGATCACTTGCTGGAGTCACTTTGCTAATATTCTATTTAAGATTTTTATATCTATGTTCATTAGGAAGATTAGTCTATAGTTTTCTTTCTCTGTTTTTGATCTACCTGGTTTTGAAATCAGTACCATATTTGTGTCATGAAACGAATTTGGTAGGACTCCTTCATTGCTTATCATATCAAATAATTTGTATAGTATTGGGATTAGTTGTTCTTTGAATGTTTGATAGAATTCACTTGTGCATCCATCAGGCCCAAGCGATTTTTTCTTAGAGTGTACTTTGATGGCTTGTTCAATTTTTTTTCTCCTATGAGATTACTTAGGTATTCTATTTCTTCTGCTGTTAATCTAGGCAATTTATATTTTTGTAAATATTCATCCATATCACCTAGATTGCTATATTTATTGCCATATAATTAAGCAAAATAGTTTTTAATGATTGCCTTAATTTCCTCTTCATTAGAGGTGATGTCTCCCTTTTCATCTTTGATACTGTCGATTTGGTTTTCTTCTTTCCTTTTTTTTAGAATGACCAGTACTTGGTCTATTTTATCTGTTTTTTCAAAATACCAGCTTCTAGTCTTATTTATTAATTCAACAGTTCTTTTACTTTCAATTTTATTAATTTTTCCCTTGATTTTTAGTATTTCTAATTTAGTTTTGATCTGGGGAATTTTAATTTGCTCACTTTCAAGTTTTTTAAGTTGCATGCCCAATTCATTAATCTCTGCCCTCCCTCATTTGTTAATATTTGCACTCAAGGATATAAATTTCCCTCTGGCTACTGCCTTAGCTGCATCTCACAGAGTTTGGTAGGATGTCTCATCATTGTCATTCTCTTCAATGAAATTGTTGATTGTTTCTATGATTTCTTCTTTAACTGACTGGTTTTAGAGAATCATATTATTTAATTTCCAATTCATTTTTTATTTGCCTGTGCAGGTACCCTTTACCTTAAATCTGTGTATGTCCACCTGCCTCATATGTGTTTCTTGTAGACAACATGTGGTAGGATTTTGTTTTCTAATCCACTCTGCTATTTGCTTCCATTTAAGGGCGAGTTCATCCCATTCACATTCAGAGTTAAAATTATCAGTTGTGTATTCCCCAACATTTTGGTATCCTCTGCTAGTTCTACCCCTTCTTCTTACACTATTTCCTTTTAAACCAGTGGTTTGTTTTAAGCCAGCAACCCTTGTCCCCTCCCTTGATTTAATTCCCTTTCTACCCCCTCCCTTATTATTCACCTCTATTCATTTTTAAGGCCTAATGAATTTCCTCCCCCTACTTCTCCCTCCCTTTTTTGACCTCCCCACTCCTCTGATCCCCTTAGTTTATCCCTTCTGACTTTCTCAGTATGGTTAGATAGAATTCTATATCCCAATGGAGATAGCTACTCTTCCCTCTCAGAGTTAATTCCACTGAGTGTAAGGTTTAAATATTACCTCTTAATACTCTCTTCCTCTCCTTCTTATAATAGTATTCATCCCCTCCCCTTCCCATGCCCTCTTTGTATGTAATAGAATGTCCTATTTTTCTTATTCATTCAAGTTTCTTTTGGCATCCTCTACTATTCATCCCCTTCTTTCCCACCGCCAATATCACCTTAGGCCTTTTAGTACTCCAGCCTCTCCCTCTGAATAATTCTTCTAATTACTATAATAGTGAATACTAGAATAGTGATTAGAGTTCACTACAGAGAATTACATATAACATTTCTCCACATAGGAACACAAATAATTAAATCTTATTGAAGCCCTTAAAGAGGCAAATATAAAAACTAAGAGTTTTCTTTCTTTCCCCTCTGTTTCTTATTTACCTTTTCATGTTTCTTTTGATTTTGTAGTTGGATATCGGACTTTCCATTTAGTCCTGGTCTTTTCTGTGCAAATACTTGGAAATCTTCTATCTTATTGAATGCCAATACTTTCCCTTGGATGTATATAGTCAGTTTTGATGGGTAGTTGATTCTTGGTTGTAGACTTCTCTTGCCTTTCTGAATATTATATTCCAAGTCTTGCAGTCTTTTAGCGTGGAGGCTGCCAGATCCTGTGTAATCCTGATTGGTGCTCCTTTGTATCTGAATTGTTTCTTTCTAGCTTCTTGTAAAATTTTTTCTTTTACTTGGAAGCTCTTGAATTTGGCTATTATATTCCAGGGGGTTGTCTTTCAAGGGTTTAGTGTAGAGGGTGATCTATGGATCCTTTCAATGTCTACATTGTCTTCTTGTTGTAAAACTTCAGGGAAGTTTTGCTGAATAATTTCTTGTAGTATGGAGTACAAATTTATATTAATTTCTGCTTTTTCAGGGAGACAAACGATTCTCAAATTGTCTCTTCTAGACCCGTTTTCTTGATCTTTCAATTTCTCACTGAGATATTTCATGTTTCCTTCTATTTTATCAGTCTTTTGGCTTTGCTTTATTTGTCCTTGTTGTCTTGAGAGATCATTAGCTTCTAATTGCTCAATCCTAGCCTTTAGAGACTCGTTTTCCTTTCCAATCTATTCGTTTTTGGTCTTCAATTTACTTGCCCCACTTTCCAATTGTGAAATTCTGCCTTTTAAACTGTTATTTTCTTGCCTGATTTTGGTTTCCAATTTGTTTACCATTTTGTTTGATTTTGGGGCATCTTTCTCCTATTGGGAATTTCTGTCTTCTAACCTGTTAATTTCATTTTGAACTATTTCCCACTTCTCTCGCCACATCTCTTCCATCTTTCTCATCATCTCAGATTTGAACTCTTCAAGAACTTGTGACCAGTTTTCATTTTTTTGGGAAGGTTTGGATATGATTACTTGTTTCTTCTCTGCTGTTTGCTCTGTTGTCTGGATTTTTTCTGTGTAAAAGTTGTCGAGTGTTAAAGATTTCTTCTTGATCTTTCTCTTTCAAGGTTCTTGTGCTTGGCTTACCATTGTTAGGCCAGTGCCCTCTCAGCTTTATCCTCATGCCCAGGGTCTGTCTGTGCTCTTTAGGCTCCTGAGGTCTCAGATCTAGTTGTTCTCAGGGTCAAGCCTCCTGGTGGTACCTTTGCTTGTTCCTCTGCTCAAAGCTCCTTTAACAGTTGCAGGGAGCTGATTCCACCATCATGCACCCCTCTGTACTGGGTCCCCACCGAATATCCACAACTGCGTTCAGGATCTGTGTCTGCCCCTATGTTGGTCCCTTCTCCCGTGTCTGCACTTAAGGTCTGTGTTCAAATTCGGTGCATTCTTTAGCCTTTTGGGGTCTTAAATCTTGCTGCTCTCATCAGCAGGCCCCGGTGATCCCAGGTTTCTGCCAAGGACACCCAAGCTTACTCTAGCTCTCATGTGCTGGCTTCGGCACTGTAGGTGGTGTGGGGTGAGGGAGGGGGTTGCTCACCTTGTATTTTAGTGAGAGCTGTTTCACCCCCTTATAGCATGGAAATGCCCCTATCCCATGTACCTTCAATGCTGCGCCCTGTTGTGGGGTCCCTTCATTCGTCTGCATTTGTTTTTATGTCTTCTTGAGGAGTCCTATGTGTGTGGATTAGGAGAGGTCCAGATGCTGCTTTTTACTCTGCTGCCATTTTAACCCCTATTGACATTTATTCAAAGCATGAAGACCATTTTCTTCAATAGTAATCTTATGAGGTGGGCAAAAGAAAAAATAATAAAAAATAAATTGTAGAAAGATGGCCTCAGCAACTCAGTGTAGAATTTGGATAAAGAGAAGATGGTGTCTATATGCTGAAAAAGAAAAAAAAAGACCCATATATGCATATATGACTTTACAGGAATAAAAATAGTTTGATATCAACAAAATGTATAAAACTAAAAATCCATAATTTTGATGATTGTTCACAATGAATGAATTGCTTATTTTCAATTATGTATTTAGATTACAGATTAGACGCAACTTTCTTCATAACAACTAAGTGAAGTGTTCAAAAATAAAAATTATCAAAATTAATATGTAGAAAGGTAGCCTCTTTTTCAAAATATGAATTTGAAATTGGAGGTAGTAAAACAAAATATTTTTATACAAAATTAAAAGTAATATAAATAAGAGAAAGGGAATGCAATTTTGAACTAGAGATGAAAATCATCTATAGAACAACTTGTTGTCTGACATTTGATTTAAGATTTCTGATTAAAATATATTTTCTTAACAAATTAATTTAGCATGTATTAATTATATTTATATATACATATAATTGTGCTAATTCTTTTAATGACACAAAATGCATTAAAATATAGGTAGACTTTTCAACTAATGTTATCATAGTGCATAAGCCCAATTTAAAGTTTGTTAGTATGAAAAGTCCCAGTTTTGCATGCCAGTATCACATTTTCCCTAAATAATTATCTCAATCCAGAATATAGAAAAAAATTAATAACCAAAAATGAAAATATCCTCTATGGCAGTAATTCCAGGAGTGTAGTAAACAGTTTGAGGTTGGAGAGACGAGTGAAGACAATCCCTGAAGTCTGTTTAATATGAGTTGTGGATGAAGTTTAAGAATTTTATGAAAGCACTGTGCATCTGCTTTTATGGATCATTAAAAAATTAAATACTTATAAATCAATTATTGCCTTTATTTCTATATGTTGAAAAACAGAAAACAAAGTGACAAGTACATATTGATGGCCATTAAAGAATCCTTACATTTTTGTTGAGTTCAATTGAAATGAAAGAAATCCTGAAAGGAAAGGATTTTATATTATTTTATATATAAATGGTAAGAATAACTACCATAGTTTTAAATACAATGAGACAAAAAATAATTTAGAGAAGCCTCAGAATATTTTGAAAATGGTATCTTCCTTTCTTAAATGTGACTTTAAAATCATAATACTTTAAAAAATATATTTCATTTCTTTTTCTGGTATTAGTGAGCTACAGGCAAACAATGTGAACATGAACACTGCCATTCTATATTAGACCTTCAGGGTTATAAATGAAGGGTCATGAGAATGGCTCCTATGAGTGGTTATAGAACATTATCCTGAGGTTAAAAATGTACTTCTTTATTGACAAATTAGCTTTAATCTAAGAGACAAGGAAAAAAGAGTCAGGGACAGACTTGCTGGTAGGTCACTGAAACTAAATCAAGATAATACTATAACATAACACATTCGTAAATAATCCACAGAACTTAGTTGATTTTCTTCAGCAGAAAATATATCTTTAGGAAAAAGTGTCATCAATATTTTGAATTGTTTTGTTATTGTCAACAATGAATTGCATAGAATTTCCTACTCCTTCAAAAAAGATAAATAATTCATGTGGCAAAAACACTTAACCTAGGAATATTTTTATATTTTTTATAATTTTATAATTTATTGGGAATAAGATATCACATGATATTGGGTGGATATACCATGCTATACTTTTGAATCTTTACTTTTTGTCTTTGTAACAATTCTAATATAGAATAAGATAAGGATTAGGCAACTGAGGTTCATTTCATTTAGTGGGTAGCCCCAGCTTCACCTTTTACCTGCAGGCTTTTTGTACCCAGTCATCTCTTAGCGTTATCCCTCTTAAGCTGGCTCATATACATGTAAAACCCAGTGGAATTGTGTGTTGGCTATCAGGAAAGTGGGGAGTTGAGGGGAGGGAAAGAACATGAATCATGTAACCATGGAAAAATAGTCTAAAAAATAAAAATAAATAAAAATAAAATAAAAAGCTGCTCATATTTAATAGTTTGTATTTATTTTCTTTATTTTTCTATTCATATTTTTAGGCACTTAACCTTTTTCCTATTAAAATACAAACTCCATGAGAAAAAGGATTATCTTATTTATTATACTGGTATTCCTGAGCCTAGTACAGAGTTTGGCCCATAGTAAATTCTTAAATATTTGTTTTTTAATTTTGCTTCAGTTCAATTTTGGTCACATTGGGTTTAATATATCTAATATATATTCAGTTTGAGATGTCTTGTGGTGTGTAAATAGAATTAGCCAGATCCCATTAGTAGTCAAAAATCTACTNCCTGGTGGCCACATAATTTTAATATATAGCTATAATAACTAAATTTTAATTCTTACAGTGGGCATCTGGATAAGTGACTTGAGGTTAGGGAAGAAGTTAGATCTAATTAATTATTTTAAAATATCATCAGCACAGAAATAATTGAATTCATTAAAATTATGAGATCATCAAATAAAAAAGAATTAAAGGAGAAGAAGACCTCAAGTAGAGTCCTTGTTGGATCATCAGTGGGTGTGACTTGTATGAACACCCAACAAAGGAGACTGAGAGGAAAAAGTAAAATAAATAGAAAATAACTAGAAGAGAAGTAGATCATGAAAAGTTAGAGAAGAGAATATCAAGGAGAAGGGGGTGGTTGACACTGCCAAAGGCTACAGTAAGTTTAAGAAAGATAGGGAATAAGAAAGGCCATTAGAGAAATGATGGCATCAAGTAATTACAAGTTCTTTTTACCTAATTCATACATGAAATCTCATGTCACATATGCCAGAAAAGTATGGTAACTAAGTCAGGTTGACTAGTCATATTGCAAGAGTGAGTGGTAGCAAAAAAATTGGCTAAGTTTTTGACTTGTAACTTTGTAATGCTAAAGTATCTAAATAAAAATACTCTTGGCTTGCAAAGATCTTAAATAGAATTCTGTGCCTAAAATAAGGAAAACCTGAGTTCACATCCAGTCTCAGACATTTAATAATTGCATAACATTGGAAAAATCACAAACTCTGTTTTCCTATTTCCTCATTTTCAAATTGGGGATAATAATAAAATCTATCTCCTATGATTGTTGGGAGGGTCAAATGAAATAATATTTGTAAAGTGCTTAGCACAGAAGTTAGTACATAAGACTGAACATAATAAATAATAGTTGTTATGTTATTATCACAAAACCACATGAGGCAAAGGAGAGAATACTCAAGCTAATGAAACAGATTTGAAGCAGAGGTACTGAAAACTATATATTAAATTAACACATAATTCTTTATTGGTTTCCACTTCCATCATCATGCCTAACTCAGATGTTCTGTACATAATTTCTGCATAAATTAATTTACTCTAGGAGTCTACTCAAATAGTATGAATGAGTTTGGATCCTACCCAACAAATTTCATAGAGGTTCTGCATTTAAATTTGGGGAGCACTGGGAAAGCAAGAACCATAATATGATAGCACCAGAAGTAAGATATCATTGAATGCCCTGATATCCCAGTACTATGCCCTGGATCATAAGATTTCTTCCAGGATATACCCTATTCAGATCTTTGTCTTCTGAAATACTACCAGTGATGACAAGGCTTACTTCTTTTGTTAGTCTCTGGATCTGGGGCTATTTACTCATATAATTAGATTATGGGGCCACTCCAAGTTAAAGTTATAGAAGATATAAAAATACCAGATGGATTTAAAATATTACTTCTAGTTCTATATTTGATATACGACCTATTTCCAATAAATGGATTTCTGCTCCCTTCATTATTAAATGAGTCCCGTTACCTTCTGTCTTAGTTCTAGAAGCTAGATCCCTACCTTATTTTCCCTTACCTAAGCCCATTAAGTCAGTTTGATTGCAACCAACTCTCGAGATCTATGTATCATCTCCAGATAATCTGAGAAGGACAGTTTAGTTGATAAAGAAATAACGGGACATGAAGATCTTTTCATCAGCTCATTCTGCTGCTTCTTCCAGCTCTCTCTTGCAACATGGAATTTATTATATATACTTCAAGACTCATTTCACACAAAAGAACCCCCCCAAAAAACTGCGTTTGCACAGAAACACAAATTATGTCACATCAAAGCACAATAAAGTTAAAGTTTTACAAGGAATTTTCTCATGAAGATAATGCTGGATGAGAAAAAGTCTCAAGGTTAAAAATGAGCCTCACTTTATCTAAAAGTTATTTTGCCTCAGCTTGCCACTCCATGACCTTGGGATGCCTGGAGCAGTTAGAGAGATATATCCACAGCTGCAGCTTTATTCTGCTGAGTGAAAAAAGGCTGTTAACTCATTAAGTGCTGGTTTACTAAGAACTTAAAGTTTTCCTAGAAGGCTATAATGTTTTTCAACAAGAAAAGGTATGGATCATAAAAGGGGTCAAAAAAGAAGTCTCAGATTTTCATCTATTTGAGACTCTGTTTCTCTTATTGGCCTCCCACAACCAACATGTTGAATCTCAGTAGACCACTTCAGGACTGTGTTCACTGAGCCATTGTCTCTCTCCATTCCCTATTGCTGCTTAGCCACTAGGTTCTGACAGACTTTTTAATTTCTTGCTTGAATTTCCAGATATAACTTGTTATAAAGATATGTACTTTGCCCATCAAAAAAATTTCCCTCTCCTTTCAAACATTTAATCTTACTGAAAGCATTCTGTCTAGATCTCTTTCAATTTTTCACTGCCATATATTTCCAACTTCAGGGAGATTAAAGAATTTATTAGTTATATAGGGTCAATGTTATGTATATTTGAATAAGGACCATAACAATAGGTTTAGATAGAAACACAGAGATACATTTGTCATGACTCTATCCCAGGTTTTCTCTCTTCTCATTTTTGGGACTTTCTTTTTCTTGTAGTGCCTAGTACAGAATTTAACATTTAGAAACTTTTAATCCCATATAATATGCCCTACTTTCCCTGAGCATATATTGACGCAACTCATCCTGTAAGGAATAGTTCTGGTACCCACTTCTCCAAGACATATATCTCTATAGTCCAATATCATTTAATTTGTCCTACCCATATAGATGCTTTTGCTGATTACCTAATTTTGTATTATTTGAAAAGACATACATTTTTCATCTACAATATAAATAACTTGTATGGAATCGCTGGCTTCCATGTATTTTATATGTTTCATAGATTTTAAGAATATTTTATGCATAAGGTTAAATTCAATTAATGGAAAATATCTACATAACTTACAAATGCTTTAACTCATTTGAATTGAAAAGGACAAAAATCAAGATGTCTTTCAAGGTATTTCTTTTGTTTATATGAAGATCTTTCCATGAATGTTTGTTGGATGCATGAAAGCTCTCTGCAATCTATCTATCTATCTATCTATCTATCTATCTGTCTATCTATCTGTTTATCCATCTGTCTATCAAAATATTTCTTGATAGACAGAGAGATAAAGATATACTTGCAATATGTAATTCATTTCTAAATGAACAAATCCATCTTACTATCATTTATATTAGTGGGCTGGTTATGAAATAATTATAATAAAAACTCAGACCTATAGAAAATATGAAACTTTAATTTGTACAAAAAATCTTTATTTCTGCAGTGGTTAAATTTACTTTAGATGTAAAAATGATGATTACTCTTAAATAAAGAGTCAGATTTGTGATTTTTGAATAACTACTTTCCTAGTGAGTAATTAGCCCCTTTGATATGGCATGATACTGAGGGGACACAATATCTTTTCTCATTTCAAAATGTGTTAAAGGTAAAAAACAAACAAAAAACCTACTGCAATTTAATTTTTGCCATATTTGTATTATAATATACATTTAATTCAGAAGTTCAAATTCATTCACATAGTTTTTTCTATGAGCATTGTATCTGGGGGTTTTTACCTCAGGTTTTTATTATTTCATCCTCATTTTTATAGCCGAAAATGATTCAATAAAAATTTAGAGATCCAAGTCTTCTCAACTCTAAATTACTTGATAGTTTCCATTCATAAAGTAGGAAAGGTCAAGGGAATAGAAACTTTATCAGAAAAGAAGTATTGACACACAACTTGAATTAAGACTGAATTGAAGTGTCAATTCGTCCTGATAGAATTAGATTTTGCTTTAATGCCTAAAATCATAAATCTATAAAGTACATAGACTTTTCCCAGTTACTTATAGGTTTTTTTTTTCTACTTAGTATAAATCACTGCTCTTTCGCAGCAATGGTATGTCCCTTAAATTTTGTTTTCTAATGTTAGGATGGGGAATGGGACAAAAAGAGCCAGAAGAAGGCCATTGTTGACAGTTACTGACAGTTGGGACTAGAGTGGGAATTCTGGGTAATTCTCCAGAGGAAGGAAGAGAAAGGAGGACTTCCAGTGGAGGATTGAGAAAGGGAGAAGGAGAACATCTCAGGTCAAATCCAGTCCTGAGGACTTCCTGAGGATCTTTCTTTGGACACTGATACCCCGATTTCCTGGTCAAAGGCATCCCATCACGTGTCACCCAGCAAGACTTCAACTGTCAAGACAGCTAAGTTTTGGGACTCCATTTTGGGAGCAATCTCTTAGGCTCCTTCCCCCATTACCCAACCTTGCTAAGAGACCCTTTCTGGTCTAACTTACAATTATAGAAAAGGATATGAATAGGAAAAGAAGGAGAAGGGACAAGAGGGGAGACACTTAGGAGTGGGAACCCCAAAGTTTCCCACCCGAGTGACGGTGTTCTCAATACAGATATTGAAGAAGGTTTAACAACTACTCCAGTAGATACAGACAAATGGATGTAAAATTACTTGTCCCGGGTCAATGTAACATAGAAAATGGTGGGTAGAATTTCTGCAAGATACATGGTCAAGCCTCACCCAGAATTCCAAGGGACCCCACCCCCAGGAGAACTCTGGGTGAGGGGACAGTTAGAAAGGAGTTAAACAGTTGATTCCTGGGGGTTTAGGTGAGCAGGTCACTCTGCTTACTTTTCCCTGTCTGAGGTTTACCTTGGTGGCCATAGTGGCAAAAGCCATTGTGGTTTCTACCCGGGAGTTTGCCTATCTAGCGGGATTAGACCTTTCTAGCAACAACATAATAGTTATTTAGTTATTTTAGATATTAGAAGTGATTATTATAAGCTTTAAGTGCCAGCTAGATATAAAGTCTGCCACTCCCTCCTGGGGGGGAGGGGCATCTTCTGCCTAACAGTTCAGGGCTTCCTAGATCTTATCCAAAATCCTTGATACCCCTTTCCTGCCTTCCCTTCATCTTTATAAATACAAACTTATCTTTTAGTAGCTGTGCCTGGGTATCATTTGGGCATACTCACAACTGCCTTAAAGCTTGGTTCCTGTCAATTGCCAGCCAAAGAAGTCGGATCCTTCTCAGGCCTTAACATCAAGATATCTAGTTTCTCCTCTGTTCCTCAATCAAAGTTGAGAAGGTGATTTTCATTAGAAATTTGCCTTTACTGAGCCTAGCTAGTACCCATTACCCTGCCTCCATATTCAACTGTAAACCAACTGCTTGGGGGGAGGGGTGTGAGAGCAAGGAGTACTTACCCCTCCCTACTCATTCAAGCCTGTGTGGGGGAGGAGAGTGTCCTATTGGTCCCTAGCTCAGGCCAGTCCATCAGCTTCCCAACATCCCTGTTATTACAAACAAAACAGTCAAACAGCTAACAAGTATCTGAGGTCTTTGACCTCAGGTCTTCCTGATTCCAGTACCAGTGTTCTATTCACTGAGCCTCACTCTTACTCTGCTAGAATCAGATAGTTTGCTTCAATTAGGAAACAAACTCTATCCTCAATTCTGGAGCTAGACTTTTCTATTCATTCTGAAAATTTCTTTTTTATCTCTGAAAATTTCTTATAATCTTCATTGAATTAGAGTTTTATACATGACTTTTTGTTTTAAAAGACTGATATTTTGTTGTATTTCTAGTAATATTTTACTAGGTTATCTGCTTTTCCATGCAATATATGTTTCTGGTGCCAAATTATAAGATATATCTGACTTATATTCTAATATATTTTGTCATTACCTTAAGTTTATGTAAAATTTTCCTAGTCTTCAATAAAATAGTACACAAAGGTAAAATATGTTTAAAATAACTAAAATATAAAATGTTAGTTACTATTAATGTATCATTATTTTATCAATTATGTGAAAATTTTTAATTAATAAATGAGTAAACCTTTAAATCATTTTAATTTAAAGCAAAATATTTTATTTTATATACAGAAAAATATTACTAGTTTTCCTGGATATATCCTTAGTGTATGGTATTTGGTCATATTTAAGATAACAATTACAATCTCTAAAGGGCATAGATTTGAAAACCAAAGCTCAATCCTCATGTGACATTCTTAATTTTTATTTTATATATGCAAATGTATGTGTATTCATACAACTCATACACATATACAGAACAACTATTCTTCGCAAATAAAATAGATAGCATTGTCCTTTACCACTTTGACCTTTGCTTTGACTACAACAACTACTTTAACAAAACTTTCATAGATGGTATTGCCAATTTTTCATCAAATGTCAAGTGGTATTTTAAATTGGTCAATCTTTAGGACAAATAGAGTAATATTCTTCACTAGTCATAACAGTAAGTTTTCATTACTTTGTGGATAAGTGGTGTCTTATGAAATCTGAATTGGTTTCTAAAGATAAAGTGACTTGGGTGAGAAAGAAAATAACTTTTACGAAATGAAAGACTGGATAGTAAAAAGGAAACAAAATGCACATGTCTGAAGAGAGGAATAAAATACATCATTATAATTCTATCAAATGAGTACATTAAAATAGAATACATTTTAGAATTAAGAATTTCTGAATTTAAATGGCAGCAAAAAAGGTAAGTACCTCCATTTGGCAGAGAAAAAAATATGACAAATACTAAATATTAGGTTTTGGTATTTTCCAATAAATATGTATGTTTATAAATATTTTAAAAATGCATTTCCTGAAAGTCTTAGGATTAAACAAGGATCTTTACAAATTTTTGTAAAGATCCAATGTCTGTTAAGATGCTTGTCTCTTTATAATAATATTAAAAGAAAAATCATAAAAAGCAAGAAAGACCATAGAAAAAATCATTAAAAATCATAACTAATGATAAAGGCTAAAGAAAATCATGTTATAGAACACATTTAAAATATGAAACAGATAGCAATTCATGCATTTCATAAATATTAGAACAATAATCAGGTATTTTGAAGCATTTGCACAGTACAACAGTGTATTTTTGTATAGATAATTGAGTTGTGTAAATTTGCTTACATATACATTATATGTATGCATATATGATATGTGTATATATACATGCATATACATACATGCATATATATATATATTTAGAAAGAGGAGGTCATTCAAATGTATTAAAGTTTATGTAGACTTTAAAATGGAATTTTGTCACTTTTATTAGAAAGTTATTTGCTGAATTTGGGTACATCACTAAAAGGGAGAGTTAGACAAAATTTTTAAATAAAACATGTTGCCAATAAATATTTGCACAACTACATTACATATTTAAAAATCACTACCTAATAAGCATGAATAGTGAATAGGTTCCTTTTTAATCATTTTGCTTATCAGTATGAAAATGCTTGAATTTAAAGAAATATTCATGAGTTATCCATGGTATGCCTAGAAATGTGGCATTTTGTACAGAGCCACTTCAGAGCTATGGCTACTTCTGTGATTCGCCAACAACCTTAATCATTAATCCCTCATTGTTAATCATTCAATTAATAAGTATTAATTAAGAACCCAATATGGACATGATTGGGGATGTAGACTGGAAACTACCACACCAATGTAACTATCAACAATTTGGAAATAGGTCTTGATCAATGACACATGTTAAAAACAGTGGAAATACGCATCAGCCATGGGGGGAGGGGAAGGCCGAGGGGGTGGGTGAAGGGAAAAGTAAGAGCATGAATTATGTAACCATGTTAACTTTTCTAAAAAATAAATATTAATAAATGTTTATAAAAAAAACCAATATGTACCAGACACTCTGCTAGAAGTGGAGGATACCCAGACTGAAAACAAGAATCTACCACTTCATCAAGGGATGTAACTCATACCTATGTAATTATATGGAGAATAAATGTATTCTAAATAAATGCAAATTGTAGATCAAAACTATACAAGTTAGTTTTGGATAGAGGGAAATAGTTGTTGGGCATAAGAGAATTATTCATATAGAAGGTGATTTTTGAACCAAACTTTAAAGGAAAAGTAATGGTTAGAAATGAATGAATTCTAGGCATGGACTATGTGGCCAGTAAAAAAAAAACTGAGATATTGCGTTGTATATAAACAAAGAAAAATATTTTACTAGGGATAAAAGGAGGACTGGAAAGCCCAGAAAGATGGGCAGAAAAGCATAAAGGCCTTTAAAAATCAAACATAAAATTTTATAACAGAGGCAATAGGGATTCACTAAGATATTTATTGAATAAAAAAGTGGCATAGTCAATGTTTATGCTTTGGAAAAAATTATCTTGGCAGTTTTCTGAAGGATGGATTTGAGTAGAAAGAAATTTGATTTAAGAAAGTACAATTAGTACATCACTAAAATAGTATAGGGTAAAGATAATGATGGTTTCTAAAGTGGTGGCTTTGTAAGTAGAGTCAAATTTAAATTTTTTATGTGACATGAGTCACAAGGAGTCTTATAAAACACTGAGGTTATTGAACCCAAGAGAGTGAAAGAATGGTGATAACATAGAATAATGGTGAATTCCAGCATGTATTTTTAGAGGTAAAGATATGTTTTTTTTTTAATTTAAACATTTATTAATAATCATTTTTAACATGGTTACATGATTCATGCTCCTACTTTCCCCTTCACCCCCCACACTCCCCCCACCCATGGCCGATGCACATTTCCACTGGTTTTGTCATGTGTCCTTGATCAAGACCTATTTCCAAATTGTTGGTGGTTGCATTGGTGTGGTAGTTTCGAGTCCACATCCCCAATCATGTCCACCCCGACCTATGTATTCAAGCAGTTGCTTTTCTTATGTTTCCTCTCCTGCAGTTCTTCCTCTGAATGTAGGTAGCGTTCTTTACCATAAATCCCTCAGAGGTGTCCTGGGTCATTGCATTGCTGCTGGTACAGAAGCCCATTACATTCAATTTTACCACAGTATATCAGTCTCTGTGTACAATGTTCTTCTGGCTCTGCTCCTTTCGCTCTACATCAGTTCCTGGAGGTCTCTCCAGTTCGCCTGGAACTCCTCCAGTTTATTATTCCTTTAGCACAATAGTATTCCATCACCCGCATATACCACAGTGATATGATTTATTTTTGGTTCAGTTAAGTTGAAGTTTCTAGGACATTTGATTTGAAAAAAAAATGAACAACTTTTGTAGCATATATTTTTAGTCAAGAAAAATATCCTAAATTGACCAAATCCAAAAATACATGTATCAATGTACATATTTAATAAATCATTTCTCTGTTAGATGAGAGGCATTGTGCTTTATCATTATTCTCAGGATCATATTTGAACATTACTTTAATCATAATTTTAAAGATTTCAAAGTGTTTTTAAACTGTTTTTGAGCTATTGAAAATAGTCCAGATTCTCTTCACTTCCAACTGAATCAGTTCATGTGTCTCCCAATATTCTCAGAAATCATTTATCATTTTTATGACCCAGTCATATTCTGCTACATTCCTATATTATAATTTCCAATTATTTGCCATAAAAAGACTATAGGCAAAAATCTACATCTTCCTAAAAGATACTATACTAAATAAAGTATATGTATATGTTTTAGCATAAAATCTAAAATTTTAAAGGAAAAGATAATGAATGACTGCAGAAAATATAGTAGCAATGTATTAGTGGGAGACATCAACTTTCCCTTCTGAGAACTAGATATAAATAACCCTAAAATCAGTAAGAAAAAAGTGTGAGATTTGTATTGCACAGGGGGAAAGGTATCTTGGGTGGCTGATCTGCTCTCTAACCTTATAAATATTCTTCCTATTGATAGCTAAACTATGGTAGTCTGTGATATAGTTGAATGTCTAACAAAAGAAAAGCAGGTTCACTTCCGGTTAAGATGGCGGCAGAGTAAGGAGCAGCTGCTCGATCTCTCCTAACCAAAGCATACAGGACTCCTCAAGGGGACACAAAAACGAGTCCAGACGAATGAGGGAACCCCACA
Source organism: Gracilinanus agilis (assembly GCF_016433145.1). Classification (NCBI taxonomy): domain Eukaryota; kingdom Metazoa; phylum Chordata; class Mammalia; order Didelphimorphia; family Didelphidae; genus Gracilinanus; species Gracilinanus agilis. The sequence goes on from NC_058132.1 coordinate 473,017,580, forward strand.
ACAGGGTGCAGCATTGAAGGTACACAGAATCTAGGCATTTCCACACTATAAAGAGGCGAAACAGCTCTCACTAAAACGCGAGAGGAAGAAGCTCATCCACCCCTGCACACACACACACACACACCATGCACATCACCAAGGCCAATGCACGGGAGTGAAACAGGATTGGGGTAACCAGTAAATCACTAGCAGCCCCAGGGCTTGTACCTGAGAGCTGCAAGATGAGGGACCCCAGGTGGCTGGAGGGCATGTATGGACTTTCCTGAGTGTCTGCACCTGTGAAGGCATTGGTCTAGTTGCAAACAAAGATCTCCAATGCAGGGACTTTCCCGAGTGGCTGCTCAGGGGAAGGCATTGCCCTAGGCACGAACAAAGATCTCAAAAAGCAGGGACTTTCCCAAGAATCTGCACAGGTAAAGGCATTGCCCTAGGCACAAATAAAGATCTTGAACTCAGGGACTTTCCCCAGCATCTGTGTGGGTAAAAACATTGCCCTAGGCTCTGAAAAAGATCTCCAGCGCATGGACTTTCCCCAAGCATTTGTGCCAGTGAAGGCAGTGCCCTAGGCGTGGACAAAGATCATGAGCCCAGGCTTGGACCTCGAGAGGGCACCTGGTGCAGATGGGAATGAGGCTGTGGAAGCAGGCCCTGAGACTGCTGAAGGAGCCTCAGGCAGAGGGGCAGACCAGGGACTACCAAAAGGCTTGACCCCGAGGACAAGGAGACCAGAGCACCCAGGAGCTTAGAAAGCACAGGCAGACCCTGAGTGTGAAGACAAAGCTGAAAAGGGGCGGGGCTAAAAATGACAAGCTGAGAACCCCAGAAGAAAAAGATTATCAAGAAAAACTCTGGAACACTTGACAACTTTTACACAGAGAAAATTCAGAAAACAGAGGAGGACAAACAAGTATCCAAACCTTCCCAAAACAATGAAAAATGGTCACAAGTTATTGAAGAGTTCAAAAATGAAATGTTGAGGAAGATGGAAGAGATCTGGCAAGAAAATGACAGAGCAGAATTTCACAATTGGAAAGTGAGGCAAGTCAACTGAAGACCAGAAATGACCAGATTGAAAAGGAAAACCAAAAGATTATAACCGAAAACCAGTCCCTAAAGGCTAGAATTGAGCAATTAGAAGCCAATGATCTCTCAAGACAACAAGAAAAAATAAAACAAAGTCAAAAGACTGATAAAATAGAAGGAAACATGAAATATCTCAATGAGAAAGTGAGAGACCAAGAAAACCAGTATAGAAGAGACAATTTGAGAATCATTGGTCTTCCAGAAAAAAACAGAAATTAATAGAAACTTGGACTCTATGGAGTTAAAGAAATTATTCAGCAAAATTGCCCTGAAGTCATACAACAATAGGGCAATATAGACATTGAAAGGATCCATAGATCACCCTCTACACTGGACCCAGAAAAGGCAACACCTAGGAATAAATAACCAAATACAAGACCTATCAAGTAAAAGAAAAAAATCTTACAAGAAGCCAGAAAGAGACAATTCAAATATCAAGGAGCACCAATCAAGATCACACAGGATCTGGCAGCCTGCACACTAAAAGACTGCAAGGCTTGGAATACGATATTCAGAAAGGCAAGAGAGCTGGGCCTTCAGCCACAGATCAACTACCCATCGAAACTGACTATATACTTCCAGGGAAAAGTATGGGCATTCAATAAAATTGAAGATTTCCAAGTTTTTGCACAAAAGAGACCAGGATTAAATGGAAAGTTTAATACCCAACCACAAACATCAAGAGAAACATGAAAAGGTAAATAAGAAACAGAGGGAAAAGAAAGAAAACTCATAATTTTTTAAATTTGACTCTTTAAGGGCTTAAATAAGATCTAATTATCTGTATTACTATGTGGAGAAATGCTAAGTATAATTCTCTGTAGTGAACTCTATTCACTATTATAATATTCACTATTATAGCAACCAGAAGAATAATTCAGAGGGAGAGGACAGGATACTAAATGGTTCAAGATGATATGGGGGGATGGGAAAGAGAGGGGGGAATAATAGGGGACACCAAGAAAAATCTGAGTAAATAAGAAAAATAGGATATTCTATTACACACAAAGAGGGCATGGGAAGGGGAGGGGATAAATACTATTATAAGAAGGAGAGGAAGAGAGCATTAAGAGGTCATAATCAAACCTTACTCTCAGTGTAATCAACCTGTAGAGGGAAGAGTAGCTTTATTATCCATTGGGATATAAAACTCTATCTAACCCTATTGAAAAAGTCAGAAGGGATAAACCTAAGGGAGCAAGGGAGTGGGGAGGTCAAAAAAGGGAGGGGAGAAGAAGAGGGAGGGAATTCATTAGTCCTTTAAAAAACAAAAAGAGAGGAATAATAAAGGAGGGGGCAGAAAGGGAATTCAATCAAGGGAGGGGATAAGGGATACTGGCTCAAAGCAAACCACTGATTTAAAAGAAAATAGTGTTAGAAGAACTGGTGGATCTAGGGGAGGATATAAAAATGTCTGTGAATGCACAACTGATAATTGAAACTCTGAATGTGAATGGGATGAACTCGCTCATAAAATGGAAGCAAATAGCAGAGTGGATCAGAAACCAAAATCCTACCATATGTTGTCTATAAGAAACACATATGAGGCAGGTAGACACACACAAGTTTAAGGTAAAGGGCTTGAGCAAAATCTTTTCGGCATCAAATGAGAAAAAGAAGGCAGGAGTGGCTATTATGATCTCTGACAAAGCCAAAGTAAAAATAGATTTGATTAAAAAAGACAGGGAAGGCCATTACATCCTGATTAAAGGCAGTATAAACAATGAGGAAATAACACTGCCCAAAATATATGCACCAAGTGGTATAGCATCCATATTCATAAAGGAGAAACTGGCAGAGCTCAAGAAGGAAATAGATAGTAAAACCATAATAGTGGGAGATCTAAATGTTCATCTTTCAGATCTAGAGAAATCAAACGAAAATATAAATAAGAAAAAGGTAAGAGAGATGAATGAAGTCCTAGAAAAATTAGATTTAATTGATATGTGGAGAAAAATGAATAGGGACAGAAAGCAATACACCTTCTTTTCAGCTGCACATGGTACATTCACAAAGATTGACCATGTAATAGGGCATAGAATCCTTGCAAACAAATGCAAAAGAGAAGATATAATAAATGTAACCTTCTCAGATCATAATGCAATAAAAATAATAATTAGTAAGGGCACCTGGACAGGCAAATCAAAAACCAATTGGAAATTAAACAATATGATTCTCCAAAACAAATTTGTCAAAGAATAAATCATAGAAACAATCAACAATTTCAATGAAGAGAATGACAATGATGAGACATTCCTACCAAACTCTGTGTGATGCAGCCAAGGCAGTACTCAGGGGGAAATTTATATCCTTGAGTGCATATATTAACAAATTAAGGAGGGCAGAGATTAATGAATTGGGTATGCAACTCAAAAAATTAGAAAGCGAGCAAATTAAAAGCCCCCAGTTGAAAACTAAGTTAGAAATACTAAAAATTAAGGGAGAAATTAATAAAATCAAAAGTAAAAGAACTATTGAATTAATAAATAAGACTAGAAGCTGGTATTTTGAAAAAACAGATAAAATAGACAAAGTACTGGTCAATCTAATAAGAAAGAGGAAAGAAGAAAACCAAATTGACAGTATTAAAGCTGAAAAGGGAGACCTCTCCTCTAATGAAGGGGAAATTAAGGCAATCATTAAGAACTATTTCGCCCAATTATATGGCAACAAATATAACAATTTAGGAGATATGGATAAATATTTAAAAAATATAAATTGCCTAGATTAACAGCAGAAGAAATAGAATACCTAAATAATCCCATATCAAAAATAGAAATTGAACAAGCCATCAAAGAACTCCCTAAGAAAAAATCACCAGGACCTGATGGATTCACAAGTGAATTCTATCAGACATTCAAAGAGCAACTAATCCCAGTACTATACAAATTATTTGATAAGATAAGCAAAGAAGGAGTCCTACCAAATTCCTTTTATGACACAAATATGGTACTAATCCCAAAGCCAGGTAGACCAAAAACAGAGAAAGAAAACTATAGACCAATCTCCCTAATGAACATAGATTCAAAAATCGTAAATAGAATATTAGCAAAGAGACTCCAGCAAGTAATTAAGAAGATGATCCACCATGATCAGGTGGGAGTTATACCAGGAATGCAAGGATGGTTCAACATTAGGAAAACCATACACATAATTGACCATATCAACAATCTAACAAACAAAAATTACATGATTATCTCAATAGATGCTGAAAAAGCCTTTGACAAAATACAACACTCATTCCTACTGAAACCACTGAAAAGTATAGGAATAGAAGGACCCTTCCTAAAAATAATAAACAGTATATACCTAAAACCATCAACAAGCATTATATGCAATGGGGATAAATTAGAAGCCTTCCCAATAAGATCAGGAGTGAAACAAGGATGCCCATTATCACCTCTATTATTCAACATAGTACTAGAAATACTATCAATAGCAATTAGAAAAGAAAAAGAAATTGAAGGTATCAAAATAGGTAATGAGGAGACTAAGCTATCACTCTTTGCAGATGATATGATGGTATACTTAAAAAATCCTAGAGAATCAACTAAGAAGCTTGTAGAAATAATCAACAACTTTAGCAAAGTTGGAGGATACAAAATGAATGCACATAAATCATTAGCATTTCTATATATTTCCAACACATTAGAGCAGGAAGAGGTAGAAAGAGAAACACCATATAAAAACAAATCCAGATGAAAGAAGGGACCCCACAACCGGGTGCAGCATTGAAGGTATGTGGGATTGGGGCATTTCCATGCTATAAGGGGCTGAAATAGCTCTCACTAAAATGAACTGAGGAACTCCCTCATCCCCCACAACACCTATAGGGCCAAAGCAAACTCAAAAGAGTTAAAGCAAGTTTGGAGCATCCATTAAGTCCTTGGCAGCTACCTGGGATCACCAGACCCAGCTCCTGAGAGCAGCAAGACTTAAGACCCCAAGAGGCTAAAGAACACACTGACTTTGAACACAGACCTTGAGTTGAGCCTCAGACACAGGTTCAGACATGGATCCTGAGCTGAGGCACGGACCTTGGGTGAGTACCCAGTGCAGAGGGGTGCATGAATATGGAAACAGAGTCCTGAGACCTTTAAAGGAGCTTCAGGTAGAGGAACAAGCAAGGGGACCACCAGGAGGCTTGACCCTGAGAAAAACTAGACCTGAGACCTCAGTAGTCTAAAGAGCACAGGCAGACCCTGGGCATGAGGGTAAAGCTGAGAGGGAACTGGCCTAAAAATGGCAAGCCAGGAACAAGAACCTTGAAAGAGAAAGATCAAGAAGAAATCTTTAACACTCGACAACTTTTACACAGAAAAAATCCAGACAACAGAGCAAACAACAGAGAAGAAACAAGTAATCATATCCAAACCTTCCCAAAAAAATGAAAACTGGTCACAAGCTCTTGAAGAGTTCAAATCTGAGATGATGAAAAAATGGAAGAGATCTGGCAAGAAAATAACAGTTTAAAGGCAGAATTTCACAACTGGAATGTGAGGCTCAGAAATCAAATGAATTGATAAGCAAATTGAAGACTGGAAATGACCAGCTGGAAGCCTTGAAGAAACAAACAGACCAGATTGAGAAAGAAAACCAAAGGATTATAGCCGAAAACCAGTCTCTAAAGGCTAGAACTGGGCAATTTGAAAAAGATGCCCTCAAATCAAAAGAATTAATAAGCAAAATGGAAACCAAAATCAAATAGCTAGAAAACAGGATAGATGAAATCGAAAAGGAAAATCAAAAGATTATACAAGAAAACCAGTTTCTAAATACAAGAATTGGGCAAGTAGAAACCAATGACCTCTCAAGACAGCAAGAACAAATAAAGCAAAGTCAAAAGACTGATAAAATAGAAGGAAACATGAAGTATCTCACTGAGAAAATGACAGATCAAGAAAACAGGTCTAGAAAAGACAATTTCAGAATCATTGGTCTTCCTGAAAAAGCAGAAATTAATAGAAATTTTGACTCCATACTACAAGAAATTATTTAGCAAAACTTCCCTGAAGTTCTACAACAAGAGGGCAATATAGACACTGAAAGGATCCATAGATCACCCTCTACACTAAACCCTGAAAAGACAACCCCCAGGAATATAATAGCCAAATTCAAGAGCTTCCAAGTAAAAGAAAAAATTTTACAAGAAACCAGAAAGAGATAATTCAGATATCAAGGAGCACCAATCAGGATCACAGGATCTGTCAGCCTCCACACTAAAAGACAGCAAGGCTTAGAATATGATATTCAGAAAGGCAAGAGAACTGGGTATATAACCAGGGATCACCTACCCATCAAAACTGACTATATACTTCCAGGGGAAAGTTTGGGCATTCAACAAGATAGAAGACTACCAAGTTTTTGCACAGAAAGACCAGGACTAAATGGAAAGTTCGATATCCAACCAAAAAATCAAGAGAAACATGAAAAGGTAAATAAGAAACAGAGGGGAAAGAAAGAAAACTTCTATTTTTAAATTTGCCTCTTTAAGGGCTTCAATAAAACCTAATTATTCCTATTCCTATATGGAGAAATGTTATGTGTAATTCTCTGTAGTGAACTCTATTCACTATTATAGTATCTACTATTATAGTAATTAGAAGAATTATTCACAGTGTTGTGTGCAGATGCAAAGCATGGAATCCCTGCAAAGGTACAGGGAGAGCCTCACCCAGAATTCCAGGGGACCCCCCTGGAGAACTTTGGGTGAGGGGCTGTTGAAAAGGGTTGGAGTCAGTCAGTTATTTGGTGGGAGTGGATGTGAGCAGACATTCTGCTTGCAACTGCTGACTTGGGGGTTCACCTGAGGAGGCCGTTGTAGCTTAAGCCAGTGGTTTCTACTCATAGGGTTAGCCTATTTGTTATTACTATTCTTTATTAATACAATTATATAATTACTTAGTGATTAGAGAGTAAGATATTTATCTATAGCAAGAGAGCCAGTTTTAGTTAAGTGTTTCCTCCCCTCCAGTGAGGAGGGGGGAAGGGGCATCAATTTAACAGTTCAGGGTCACCTTTCCTTTATCCTAAACCCTTCATTAACTTCTCTAATTTTCCTTGTTAATTCCTAATATAACTTTTTACCTTCAAATCTGTGCCTGATAATTATTTGGGAAGATACTTACAATTCAGTCTGTATATTTAGTTTGAATCCTGTTGGCTGCCAGTTTAAGATCTCCTCTGTCCTCAACAGTTAGATAGCTAGCTGTTATATCTCCTCTAACTGACCTGAGAGGAATATAAATTAATGAAAAGGAACATTATTGGGGTTTCAGCCATAACAGAAACTTACCAGAAGAATCCTATTCCTGTCTTCATTACCAACAGAAGAAGAAGCAGTTAGAGGGGGAGGGGTTTGAGAGTCAGGAGTGTTTTACCCCCTCCTTTCCTCACTGTAGCCTGTCAATCTCGGGCTCTTGACTTAAAGCTCTATTTGGCCCTGACACCTTTATCTGCTTCTCCAAACTATCTGTTATTATCATCATAACAACAGGGAGAGGTTGGAGTACTAAATGGTCTAAGATGATATGGGGGTGGGTGGGAAAGAGGGGGGTGAAAGGTAGATCACACCAAGAGAAACCTGAGTGAATAAGAAGAATAGGATATTCTATTACACACGAAGAGGGCACGGGAAGGGGAGGGATGAACACTATTATAAGAAGGAGAGGAAGAGAGCATTAATAGGTAATATTTAAACCTTACTCTCAGTGGAATTAACCCTGAGAGGGAAGAGTAGCTATATCCACTGGGATATAGAATTCTATCTAACCCTACTGAGAAAGTCAGAAGGAATAAAACAAGGGGAGGAGGAGTGGGGAGGTCAAAAAAGGGAGGGGAAGAGAGGGGGAGGAAAACATTAGCCCTATTTGACAAAAACTGCTGGGAAATGTTGGAGAAATTAGGTTTAGATCAATATCTCACATCCTACACCAAGATAAATTCAGAATGGGTGAATGACTTGAATATAAAGAGGGAAACTATAAATAAGTTAAGTGAACACAGAATAGTATACTTGTCAGATCTCTGGGAAAGGAAAGATTTTAAAACCAAGCAAAAGTTAGAGAAAATTACAAAATGTAAAAGTAATGATTTTGATCATACTAAATTAAAAAGCTTTTATACAAACAAAAACAATGCAACCAAAATCAGAAGGAAAACAACAATAGGGAAAAATCTTTATAACAAAAAACTCTGACAGGGGTCTAATTACTCAAATATAAAAAGAGTTAAATCAATTGAAAAAAATCAAGCCATTCCCCAATTGATGAAGGGGCAAGAGACATGAATAGGAAATTTTCAGATAAAGAAATCTAACCTATCAATAAGCCTCTGTGCTAATGAAAAACAAGCCACAAGTTCAAGGCTATAGTTACTGAGGGTGCATGATATAGCAAATTTGAAGGGTGAGTCTGACACTAAGACCTATGTTAAAGCAGTTATTTACTTAATTCAAAACCTTAATACTTATACTAAAATAATCAAAAAAAGCCTATTAATATTATCACTTATAATATCATTACCTCTCTTAGAATCACAATTATGATTAACTCAGAACTATTGCTAACATTAAAATCTAAATCTAATCATCATATAAGGGGGTAGGGGTTTTCACACTTACACTATTTCCATATTATTTATTTTTTCTATAGAGTGATCACATGCCCATATATATACACATGATAAGTAATATCATGTGTTTTTCCTTTGCATTTCTACTCCCATAGTTCTTTCTCTGAATGTCATTAATATTCTTTCCTGTAAGTACTTCAGGAGTGTCCTGACTTGTTATATTGGATTGTTCTACAATGTTTAACTTTCTGTGTTCAGTGTTCTCCTGGTCCTGCTCATTTCACTCTGCATCAGTTCAATGAGGTTTTCCCAGTTCATTTAGAAATCCTCCAGATCATCATTCCTTACAGAACAATAGTATTCCATCACCATCACATAACACAATTTGTTCAGTCATTCCCCAACAAAGGGACAATCGTTCCTTTTCCAATTTTTTGCCACCACAAAGAGTCTTTCTATGAATATTTTCATACAAATAATTTTCCTTAAATTAACTCTTTGGAGCACAAACCTAGTAGTAATATTGCTGGATCATAATATAACTTCCTTTAACAGTAGATATAAACTGGAGTGAAAAATATGTAGGTTCAAAGAAATGGAATTTTTTTACCTTTTAAACAGATTTACATCTCTGGTACAGAGTTTTCCTGTAAAGTAGGAACAGACTATTAAAAGAATAGAAGAAGAAAATGGAAAAGAAGAGAAAAATTCATCTATCATAAAGTGGAAATCTTTTATTTCATTATGAAAAATACAGTCCAAGAAACCGATAGGAAGGTTGCATTTTTTTCTAGAAGCTTATCTCTATATTTCAATTTAGTCTTTAATATTAGATAAAAAGGAATAGAGAATTTCACCAGTATTTTTTTCCATATGTAAACAGCCACACTGTGTTGGATAGATAGCTTGAATAGAGTATTTTTGAAAATGTAAAGACATCTAATATCAATAAAATATGTTTCTCTAAAATGTCTGAGTTATGTCTACCTTTAAAGATTCCAGATAGGAAAAAGAGTGGAATAGAGGTTAAGAATATTACATTCAACTAAATAGAAAATCATAGTAAGTGGAATGATAGATACCAAATGCAAAATGAATTGGTGATAAAATGACAAAAGTATTAGTTCTGAAGATTTAAGATTTTTTTTTCTTCTCACCAGGTTTCATTCACTTCCCCACAAGGGAAAGGACTGGCTAGATACACCGAATAAACCACCCAGGGGATGTGGGGAATGGGTAGTGACAGAGGAAATACACAAGCTGGATAATTGACAGTTGGCAGTTTAATGGTCATCCCCCCTAGTCAGGGAAACCAGGGATGGTATGGTAACTTAATTGTGGGCTCTTGTTAGAGTAGAGGAGACACTGGAAGTATATGGAAAACAGTTTAATGTTACACTTAAGGGGTAGGTGATGAGGCAAAAGGTCACATTAAATCTTATCAGCTATATATGAACTCAAGGGCTGGAAGGTGGGGCTCCCTACACTATAACTAAAGCAGGCAGGCAGGACAAGCCTGACTGGTCAGGAGGGAAAGAAGGTTTCTCACTGATGTGTCCACTTCAGCTCCACAGATGATCTAAGCTTCCACAAGAACACAGGTATCACAGCAATTTAATGCATAGGGTAATGAAGTCAGGGAGATGAATTTGTCTTCATGTCCACCATGCAGAACTTAATTCTATGCTCAAGCTGATGTTTTCTTGCTGGGGACAATCCACTTTTCTCGGACTCTTCATTTAAACAGCTAAGCCAACCAACCCAACTGCCATTACCAACAGAGTCACCAAGAAAAGTCCCTTCTCTCATTGCTGTTCTGTGATTGCAATTCTCAGGTTTTGCCTGTCAGCTTGGGCTGCTGCTTTATGCTCCTTACTTTAAAATCCTAATTTCCCCGTAACAGAACCAATACACGGCATTGATTCTAAAATGGAAGGGTAAGAGTTTTATATTTATAAAACCTCATTTTATCTGCATAACAAATGTGAGAAATAGGTTTTATTCTAATACTTATTTAACAGTTGAGGAAACTGAGGCAGGATCAGACAGCTAAAAAGTATTTGATGTTTTAGATAAATCCTATAAAATTGGATGAGTTTTGACTATCTGAATAAAGAATCAAAGTGTCCATTCTCATTAAAGTTGCTTTTTTTTTTTTTAATACTGAAGCAGCAGTGCTTTCTTTTGCTGCTGCTGTGTCGATTGCCCCATGTTTGCTGGATCTAATGCAGGGGTCGGCAACGTATGGCTCTGGAGCCATATCTTGCTCTTTTGAGGGCCCGATATGGCTCTTTCTGCAGGAGCCATCAAGTCAATTTTTTTCAGGCACTGTTACAGGAGCGCGCACTGTTACAGGAGCGTGCACTGTGAGCACTGTATGGCTCTCACAAAATTACATTTTAAAAAATGTGGCGTTTGTGGCTCTCACGGCCAAAAAGGTTGCCGACCCCTGGTCTAGTGGGTGCTAAGCAGGTGATATTAACCTCTTCACATACTGACTAATTCAAAGAGATTTTATACAGCTATTACTGCATATCCTTTATGTGATTTTGTTCATCTACATCTAATAACACAGGTGTAAAGTATTATTATTGACATTTGACAAATTTGGTTGAATAATATGCATATAGTTCCAAAGTACTAAAAGACAGATACTCTGATAGTAAGTCTAATTTTCTCTGGAGCTTTTCCCTGCACATTTCTCCTCTCCCTCCTCCTTTACTCCTTTCTTTAATTCTATCCTTTCATCCTTTTTTTTTCTTTCCTATCTGCCTCATGTTATTTTTCCTTCCTTCTTCAACTAACATTTAGGAAATGCTTTGAGGTTTTCAAAGCACTTTGAACCAATTAAGTCATTTAATCTGAGAAAAGCTAAATGACTTTCCAAAAGAGTATATAAGGAAAGATTAGAATTAATGTTTTTCTGACTAAAGTAAAATACTCATTTTCCTCTCAAATTCTACCTGTATTGTCTTTTTTAAATTTCGTTTAAAACAGACAATCAAAAATCCATGCAATAGGGGCAGCTGGGTAGCTCAGTGGATTGAGAGCCAGGCCTAGAGATGGGAGGTCCTAGGTTCAAATCCGGTCTCAGACACTTCCCAGCTGTGTGACCCTGGGCAAGTCACTTGACCCCCATTGCCTACCCTTACCACTCTTCCACCTATAAGTCAATACACAGAAGTTAAGGGTTTAAAATAAAAAAAAATTTTTTTTTTAAATCCATGCAATGGCAGATTAGTTCAGATAATTATTGAAAGAAGGCTAAGAATTTTGACAATGGGTAAATTTGTATGAAACTTCTTACTACTGTAATTATTTTATTTTATTCATTTTTTAATTTTATATTTTATTCCAATAACAAAATTAAATATGAGTTTTCCAAAGTTATATGATTCATGATGTCTCCCTTCCCACTTCCCTTCCCCCCACCCCAGAGGTGACAAGCAATTCCACTGGCTTATACATGTATTATCACTTAAAATATGTTCCTATGTTATTACTTTTTTGTAAGAGAATAATCTTATAAAAGCAAAAGCCCAAATCACATATCCAAATAAACAAGTGATAAATCAATATGTTTTCATTTGCATTAATACTCCAATACTTCTTTTTCTAAAGGTGAATTGCATTCTTTTTATTAAATGCCTCATAATTGTCCAGGGTCTCTGTATCACTGTTAGTAGTAAAATGTCACATTATATCATCCCACAATATTTCAGCTACTGTGTATAATATTCTCCTGGTTCTGCTTATTACACTCCACATCAGTTCATGTGAGCCTTTCCAGTTCTTACAGAAATTCATCAATTCATCATCCCTTATAGCACAATAGTATTTTATTGGCAGCATATGCCACAATTTGTTCAGCCATTCCACAATTGAAGGACATGCCTTTAGTGTCCAATTTTTTGCTACCACAAAACACACAGCTAGAAATAATTTTTTACAAACAGGTCCTTTCCCATTTTTTAATCTCTTTAGGATACAGACTTAGTCGTGGTATTGCTGGATCAAAAGGTATATATTCTTTTAAAGCCCTTTGGGCATAATTCCAAATTGCTTTCTTGAATAGTGGGATCAATTCATAACTCTACCAGCAATGCATTAGTATCCCAATTTTGCCACATCCCCTGGAACATTTATCATTGTCCTTTACTGTTATATTGACCAATCTGAGAGGTTTAAGGTTGTAGCACAGACTTGTTTTAAATTTCATTTCTTTATTTAAGAGGGATTTAGAACATTGTTTCATATGGTTATTGATAGCTTTGATTTCCTCATCTGAAAAATATATATTCATACCCTTTGACCATTTATTAATTAAAGAATGACTTGGTTACTTATAAATTTGACTTAGTTCCTTATATATTTGAGAAATTGGACCTTTATCAGAGAAAACTCCAATTTGTTCTTTCCCTTCTCATCTTAGTTGCATTGGTTTTGTTTGTACAAAAACTTTAATTTAATATAATAAAAATGATTCATTTTGCATCTTGTAATGTTCTCAATCTCTTGTTTGTCTTAAACTCTTCCCCTCTCCATAGATCTGACAGGTAAACTATGCTATGTTCCTCTAATTTATTTGTAATATCATTCTTCATTTTTAAATCATATACCCATTTTGACCTTATCTTTGTATAGGAAGGATTGGTAATCCTATGGTACAGGTGCCAAAGATGGCATGCAGAATATCCTCTGTGGACAATTGGTCATCCTCTCTTCCTATCCCTCAACCCCAGAGTTTGAAAGGCAGAAGGACTCAGGCAATGCTGCTCCCCTCCCCCTCTCTACCATGTCTGATAACATTTTTTCCCATCACCCATTCCTCTGCCCAGCTGCCCAATGGGAGCACACAGGGGGTAAGGTGGGTAGCTCACGGGAGACAGAACTGGAGGAAAGTACACTGCTCGAGCCACTCCCTTCCTCTTCTCTACACTCTCTGAGGACATTCCTCACTTCACCTACACCTCCTTCTAGCAGCCCAATGGGAGTGCTTTCTCCCTCCCCTGTGTTGGGTAAGCGGGTGTAATTAACAACTGTAATTAACCAGTGGGAAACTGGGGCCTTAAGCTGGTAACAGGCTAGCAGGAGGATAGTGCTGGTTGTAAGGATGGAGTGAGCAACCTTGGTTGGGCTTGTAACTTGTTTATGAATATACAAGGATCCAATCCTGGGAACTGAGTGCCCAGTGAAACCTCACTGCTTGCCACCAGGCTCCTTTAAGATATCAGGTAGCCGGCCCCTCCCTGCTGAGAAAAGAGGCTCCTATTGGTTAATGGCAGGCTGGCAGGAAGTGGATGTAGATCTTCCTGCCCCTCTGCCAGCCCAAACTGCTCAGAGTCCCTTCCTGTTGCCTGCTCTCTTTAGCCTTTGATGGTAAGGAAATAACCACAGGATTCACTGGTTAAGGCTATGAGATTTATTGATAACTGGGTGGAACAAGGCAATGGTAAGAGGGCTTGGAAATACTAAGATCTGTTGTTGAAGATTATCTGACTAAAGCTGGAAGAGATTCTAGGAAGGTCTAAGCTGGGTGATGCAGTCCTTGATTAGGAAATAAAGTTCAGTGATGATAATAATAATATTGTGTTGCTCTAGAAGATTGAGTCTTAAAATCCTAAACTATTCTAGGCCTAAACATGTTCTCACTTCCACCACCCGGGCCCAGGGGTAAGGGGTAAGTGAGTGGTCAGGGTGAAGTCAAGTAAGGAAAAGAACCCAGTCCTGGGTTTCCAGGGCTTTTTATACTCTTGGTGCACTGGCAGTTGATATCTGCCCAGTGGCTCATGTCAACTTCAACATTCCAACCGGGGCAACTGACAGGTTTGCCCTAAGTCAACATGGCAATGTTAAAATCTTATATTACATGGGGCAGGATGTGCCCAGCATGTGGTAGGTGGGAGGGGCATGACACATGGTCTCTTGGAGGGGCAGTCATGGTATGTTTCTAAAATATTTGCCTGGTATAGGGTATGGGGTACTGATCTAAACCTAATTTTTGCCATATTGTTTTCCAATTTTCCCAGCAGTTTTTGTCATATATTGAGTCCTTATTCCGAAAGCTGGGGTTCTGGGGTTCATCAAACACTAGATTGCTGACATCATTTAAACCTAGTCTATTCCATTGATCCACCCTTCTATTTCTTAGCCAGTACCAGATAGTTTTGATGATTACTGCTTTATAGTACAATTTAAAATCTGGTCCTGGTAGGTCACCAAAAAAATCAAATTTTTTTCATTAGTCCCCTTGATATTCTTGACCTTTTATTCTCCTAGATAAATTTTGTTATTATTTTCTTCTAGTTCTATCAAATAGTTCTTTGCTAGTTTGATAGGTATGGCACTGAATCAGTAAATTAATTAAGGTAGGGTTGTCATTTTTATTATATTAGCTCATACTACCCATGAATAATTATTGTTTTTTTCCAATTGTTTAGATTTAATTTTATTTGTGTGAAACTTGTTTTATAATTGAGTTAATATAATTCTTGTGTTTATCTTGGCAAATAGATTCATAAATATTCTATATTGCCTAGAGTGATTTTAAATGTAGTTTTTTTTCTAACTCTTATCATTAAGTTTTGTTGGAAATATGTAGAAATGCCAATGATTTGTGTAGGTTTATTTTGTATCTTGTAACTTTACTAAAGTTATTATTTCATCTAGTTTTTTAATTTATTTTCTAGGATTCTCTAAGTCTACCATAATATCATCCAAGAAGAGTGATAGTTTAGTATCTCAAATGCTCAATCTTTAAACCATGCTTTCTAGTCCCTTTTTTTAATGCTGTTTCTTTTTGGATCTCCAAAATAGACAGTAATCCTTATTCTAATATGTTGTTTCTAATCTATGATTCATTAGATGATTAGAAGTTTAGTCCAGGATTTTGAACTGAGTCATGGAGATCCTTACCATTTGGTTCTGATTAACATATATATAACATATAATGATCTCAAATAATCTGGAATATGTGTAAGGTTTTGGCTTTTTTGCTCACTTCTATTAGAAGTCTAATTTTATTTTCATTGTGTTGTTTGTGACTGTAATATAATTAACTTTGTATTTTTTAGTCTACAAAATCATATTTAATTCTTTCCTTAAAGATCAATAATATACACATTTATTTCAAATATTAAATCCATGAAAGATTCTAATTATTTTAAAGTTGATTAAAACTTAAAATCAATATTTAACTTTTACAAAGATATTTTAGATAATTGAATACACATGCTTAAGTTTATGGGAATGTTTATGTGTATTTTCATACAATTACATATGTGTGTGTTTCAGTGTGTGTGTGTTTAAATACTCTAGATTTCCCATCTAATTTATGGTTGTTTCTATTTTTCAGGAAAGGAAAGAAACAGAAAAGATCTTCTGATAAAAACTCCAATAAAAGTACAAAATAGCACCTGTAAGTCTCTTTAATGTAGCCACTGATTAACATGTTTAATCGATCTCTTTTTTAAAATTTTGGATACATTAGTTTCTGCAATCAGTAAATATCCTTTGTAAAAAGTGATGAATCATGAATTTTTCTATATTCTACACCATGTCCTTAAAAATCATATTTTGAAAAATAATTATGAAGAGATTACACAACATAAATAATTTAAATTGGATGAAATTACAATTGGTTTCACTGTTATATACTTATATCACACTTTCGCATCAGTTGTATCAAAAACTTGCTATTTAATTACTAGAAGGTTAAATTTAATAGGTGAAAATCTGATATTTTTAGGCTTTATTGTATACTATAGACTTGGAGTGAAGGTGCTTTTTGGCCCATGTGAATCATTTATATCTTCTTCATTGCACAAAAGGATACTGTGCACTCTTGAGGACACAGGGTAAAGATTTGTTGTGTCCATACCACTAAAGGTATCCATCTAGCAATAGAACTGTAAGATTTTCCCTTTAAATCAAGATTTCATGGAATGCCATATTTAAAAGAAGTCTTAGAGGTAATCAAGTTCAACTAACTGAAATATGAAGCATTAATGATATGCTCCTGAGGATGTCCATGTCCTTTGATTGAAAAATGACTGAAAAAATTGTGGTATATATTCAAAATGGAAGATTATTATGCAATAAGAAATTATGAGCAAGATGATTTTAGAAAAAGCTAGAAAGCTAAATGAATTGATACAAAGTGAAATAAGTAGAAATGGGAGAATATCATATGCTAATAGCAATATTGTACAATGATCAACTGTAAAAAGCTTAGCTACTCTCAACAATAAAGTGATCGAGGGCAATTCTGAAGTACAAACAAAGAATTCTTTCCAACTACAGAGAAAGAACTGTTAAGAGTCAGATGCAGATCAAGATATGTTTTATTTAACATTATTTCTTGTTTTATTCTGTGGTCTTGATTTTATATAAGTATTCTCTTACAATAATGACCAATATGGAATTATATTTTGCATGATAATATATGTATAACCCAGATGAAATTGCTTACCATCTCTGAAAGGGAGGAGGGGAGGGAGGGAGTTAGATAATTTCTATCTTATAATTTTTGAAAACATACGTTAAAAATTTTATTAAATGTAACTGAGAAAGTAAAATATCTTTCAAAATATTAAAAAGTAATATTGTCCTGGAAAAAAGCACTTCACCTTTTTAATACTTGAACTTGAGCCTTCCCATAGTAGGTATTCCACCAAGCCTCATTAGTCATTATGATCTATATATTACATATTAATATATTCCCTTCATGAAAGTCTGATCTGTTTTTCCCCATTGTCAAGGCCTGAATCCAATTCTATTCATGGCAAAATGTCAAAATTGAATACATTTTTCTTTGATTTTCCCAGAAAGGTTCACTTTTTTGTTGGGTAAAGATTTCATTTGTTTGGCTATATTGTGAACCGTGAAATGTCATTGTCTGATGAATTAAAGTCATGGGTTATCCAAATGAAAATGGTGAGATACACATGATTAGTGAAGAATAACATAGTGAGCAGTGTAAAGGATTTCATCATACAGTCTCAGAAAATAAAAGGAGAATCGGTAGTACAGTTAAAGTGAACCGGATTCCATGTTTCACTGATATTTATATGAGGTTAGGAGAATGAGAATTCTTCCAACATATGAGTGATTCCTGGAGAATTTGTCATAAGATATAGACTGAAGTTACAGTAAGTTATGTGATTGGTGCGATGCCATCTGAAATGCTAAAGGGAATATCCACACTAATAACAGAATAATTGAAGCATCAAGATATCTTTCCTATATCTTTTTTTCCTAATATCATCATTACTCGTATTGGCACATATTATCTGCAACACTAGTTAAGCAGCACTCTCATTGTTCTCAGATTATGGCAGTTTGGATCATTGCATTGAAGCAAAGCCTTCCAAGTTCCATTGTGAGACCTTTGCAAATATCCTTTGTAAACAATTATCTTATTCTGACTTTTTTCTAATTATATCCATTTCTATAAATGAAATTCCTTTGCCGTATTCCTATTTATTTAATAGTGTACTCATCGAATTAGAAAGGCTTTTATTTAAGCTAAGGTATTAATGTTCAAATTTATGTCTTTCTACATCTTCCTCTTCTTCCCACCCTCCAACTACTGGCTTGGTTTGAGTTTAAATTCTTGGGAATTACAATGATAATTTTAATATCTTTGGCTCTTTTAACTCCCTCCCCAAATCTCAAAACTTTTAAAATTGACCAAGAATTAGGTTTCCCATTGCTCACTAGGCTAAAACACCCAGAAGAAATAAGGTTAGAATAATACTTTTAAAAAGACAGAAATGAATATCAGTAACTTTCCCTAATGACTTTCTACTATCCATCCAGTGTAATCCAGAATTCAAACTCTGCCATATTTATAATGCTAGGCATCCAAGTCTGTGCTAATTCTCTATCTGTAGATGGCAGGGTTTTCCACAATGTTTTCCAACAGTGAAAATTTTCAGCAAAGAATCAAAATTTTATTTAGTATTGCCTACTTACCAGCCCATCTCCTTGTAGCCTGTATGAAATAATAATAATAATAATAATAATAATAATAATAATAGTAGTATTTTGTTGTATTAATATGTGTCAGACACTGTATTAAATGCTTTATAATTATTGTCTTTTTTGAATATTACAATAACTCAGTGAGGAAGGTACTACTACTATTCCGATCATATAGTTAAGGAAACTCAGGAAAAGCTGTTAAGGACTTTGTCCAAGTGTAATGGCTAATAGTCTGGATTGAAATCAGGTCTTTCTGTTTTCAAGTCTACAACTCTATCCACTGTCATGAACTTTCTTTTTCTGTATAGTTCTTGCTCACATTTAAGTGACTGCTTCCAAATGTTAAGATCATCACCATTTATATTTTGCCAGAGTTTCCTTTTCCTACACACTTTCATGAGCTTAAATAAAGAACCTTCTGTCCTCTATTACACAAAAAGTCACCCAATTTTTTCCACTAGATTTTTTTTCTGAGAAGAATATGAATATTACCTTAGCTAGTCTTGGGCATGAGTGAAAGAAGAGAAAATATTAAGAAAACTCTTTCAAATGTACATATGCAGTGAATGTCCTTTTAGAATCAAAAGATTCTGTGTATATGTCTGTATATCCATGGATATTTGTGGGATTGGATTAGTTCCATATTCTAGAAAATTGAGGAACAAATAGTTATGTAGATAATAATGTAAACTGATGATACTGATACTTGCAATTGATATAAATATCTCTCAATATAACTAAAAAAAATTTAATAAGCAGTGTATGTATTGGATTTGTTGTTATACTTACCTCTCACAGAATTGTTTGCATTTTCATGTTTCTTAATCTGAAGACTTCACATGGTATTAATTTCAGAAATGAAGTAATAAAGACCTGGTAGGATTTACATCCTTGGAGAAAGAAGATTTATCAATACTATTAATACTATACCAGATAGGAAACGCATTAACCTACTCATTATACTTGTCTAATCTATTCTTTTAATTCATAAATTCAGTGGAAATTGACTCCATTTTATGTCTACATTTTGCTAAATTGGGTAATGGTATAATGTTATTGCAATAGCATCAAAAGGCCTTATCTAAAACAACTTTTAATAGCGAATTCTTGCAGGCTTCTGGCAATTTAATTGTGATATGTGAGTAACTTAGCTTCACAATTTAATGCCTGAGAAAACCTCATGAATTTAAGAAACTTCTCCAATGATACACTTAGATAAAATAGACATAATATTCTGTTAAAACACACAATATGGAGCAGATTTGGTTCTTTCAGCTTTTCTGAGAGAGAGTCAATGGAAAAAAACCACAAATATTGTGAAGCAAAGAAATGACTTTCCTATTTCTCAGTTATTTCATTTGTAAGCATCCATCTCTGTGGGTAGCAATGGTTTAAACCTGTATATGTTCATCATTTTGAAATATGTACCAAATTCTTTTTATAATGCACATTATAAATTTAATATTGTTAAGATTAAAAATGATAAAGACTGATATAATAAGAGAAATTAGTAGTTTAATTAAAACCATGGCCATGTTGGTAAAAATATATGACCTTGCCTGACTATCTTTTATATTTACCGCCGGAGCCCATCTTGTCCCTCTCCTATGCCAGCCAGCCACTCAGCAAAACCAAGAGACCTCCTCTAGGCCCTCCTCTGAATTTAAGCTGCCCCCTGCATGGGGACCTTTGACATCCCCATGCCCAAAGACCAGAAACCCATTGGAATCATGGGTAATGTAGTCTCAAAGTCCCCATGTGTCCATAGGGAGTCTGCTAGACACTTCCAAATAACACTTCCCTGAATTCAAAACAAACATTTCCCCCTGAGATCTGACAAAAAAAAAAAAAAAAAAAAAAAAAAAAGGTTAGGCACCAAAAAGTTGCCTAAAGACCCTTCACTGGACCATGAAGATCAAAATTGAACTTTGGGGTGCAGTTGATTGAACTATGGGGAGTTGAAATTGAGTTGAATGTATTGTTTTGAATGTACACTAATATGCCAATAAGGACTGCCCCCAAATTGATTTTTTTGTCAATGCGGCTAGTTTATCCATTTGTTCATCTATTTCTTTTATCCCCCAAATTCCTAAAATTTAGAAGTTGTCTATGTTTACAGATCCAGCGAAGAAAAAGGGTCAACCTTTTTTTGCCGGATCTCAGGGGGAAATATTTGTTTTGAATTCAGAGAAGTGTTATTTGGAAGTGTCTAGCAGACTCCCTAAGGACACATGGGGACTTTGAGACTACATTACCCATGATTCCAATGGGTTTCTGGTCTTTGAGCATGGGGATGTCAAAGGTCCCCATGCAGGGGGCAGCTTAAATTCAGAGGAGGGCCTAGAGGAGGTCTCTTGGTTTTGCTGAGTGGCTGGCTGGCATAGGAGAGGGACAAGATGGGCTCCGGTGGTAAATTTAAAAGATAGTCAGGCAAGGTCATATATGTTTTACCAACATGGCCATGGCTTTAATTAAAGTACTAATTTCTCTTATTAATATGATCCTTAGCAGAATTTATTTCCTGGGGCATTATTTTTCTATAATCATTATAATAACAATTACCCTAAATTCATAAGAGAAATGTATCTTTTAACTTTTTTTGGTGCTATTTAGGACCCATTATTTAGAATGGAACCTTTCACATCAGGGGTCACTAGTTTGTGACCACTGCCAGGTAGATTCAGGACATCAGAAATGCTCATGGGCCATAAGACTAGTAATTCCTTATACTCGAGGTTGAGAACTCTGTGAGATAGGAAAATAAAGACCATCCATCCTGTGAATCCTCTAATCAGAGCAGAAATGACAGATAATTTTTCCAGAAGCATTGCTTATCCTTCCCCAAGCCAAGGAAAACTGAATGTTTCCCCACAATTTATTTTTATTTTTATTTGGTAATATTTTACTTTTTCCCAATTATAAATAACAATAATTTTTAACATTTAAAAAAAATTAGTACCAAATTCTCCTCACTGAGAAGGTAAGTAATCTGATGTAGATTTTACATGGATAATTATGTAAAACATTTCCGTATTAATTCTTTAAGCTAAGAAATTTTAAACAGAAAAAAAAGTAAGGAAATGACGTGTGGTATGCCTTAGTCTGGACTGACTCCATAAGTTCTTTCTCTGGAAACAGACAACATTTTTATCATGAATCCTTTGGTGTTGTCTTGGATCTTTTTATTGCTAAGAATAGCTAAATTATTCACAGTTGTTAATTGTATGCTAATTGCTATGGCTATGTACAATGCTCTCCTGGCTCTGCTCACTTATTTTGTGTCAGTTTGTGTAAGATTTCCATGTTTTTCTGAGTCTTTCCTGCTTATTATTTCTTATAGAATAATAATTTTCCATTAAAATCATAATCTACAACTTATTTGATCATTCCCCAATTGATGGGTGTCCTCTCACTTTTCAATTTTTTGCCCCCCAAAAAAAGCTATTATAAATATATTTTCCCCTATGGCAAATATGATAACATATTTTGGAAAGACTTTGTATGAAGACTATTAAATGTTTGGACTGTTGAGCTGCTGAATCTGGGTGCTACTTTCATAATTGCTAATGGAAAAGGAAAATTCTACAGCAAATCTCAGGTCCGAATTCGAATTCTCCATTGAGTCTACACCTAGACAATTATTATTTCCTGATATTACTAACCACTATTAAGTATATTTACACATATGAAATGATCACGTTCCCTTGACATATAAATATTATTTTATGCAATATAGTTTCACAAACTTCTTTTATACACTACATGATAACTCTTCTAAAGTATTATAGCAATCAGGATAATTGAGTCACTAATACACTGTTGGTGAAACTGTGAACTGATAAATCTATTCTGGAGAGCAATATGGAACCATATTCAAAGGGTCATGAAACTATACAAACTTTTTGACCCAGCAATACAACTACTGGGTCTGTATCCCAAAGAGATCAGAGATGAGGAGAAAGAACATGCTTTTACAAAGATATTTTAGCAGTTCTTTCTGTACTGGCAAAAAAAAAAAAAAAAAAAAAAAAAAAAAAAACTTCAGGGATGTCCATCAATTGGGGAATGCACAAACAAGTTGCAGTATATAATTGTAATAGAATATTATTGTGCCATAAGAAATGTCAAATAGATTGAGTTCAGAAAAACATCAAAAGACTCATATGAACTGATGCAAAGTGAAGTGCATAGCACCAGAACACTGGTACAGTAACAGAAATATTATATGATCAACTGTGAAGGATTAAACTTTCATCAACAATGAAATGTTTAAAGATAACATGAGGGACTTATAATGAAAAAAAGCTATCCATAGCCAAAGATGGAACTTTTGGAGTCTGATTGCAGATCAAAACATGCCATCTTTCACTTTATTGTCTTTAAATGAGTTTTTATTTTTTAATATATGTAAGACATGTGTCTTCTTTTACCACATGATAAATATGCAAATTTATATTATATGAAAACACTGGCAAAACTTATGCCAGACTATTTAATACTTAGGGGAGTTAGTAGAGGAGGAAGGAAGGAAGAGAATATTAATGTCTAAATGTCAGATGACAATCATCAAAATTGTTTCTATGTGGAATTAAAAAACAAGAATTATAGTTATTATTTAATTTAATCCAAGATGGAGCTTAGTAATCACCTACTTAGTCCAATTTCCTTCTTCAATATTCAGTTTAATGTGAACATTTCAGTAACAGGAAATTTAAGATTTTTATTATTACAGTGAACTAATTAAAATAAAGTTCTTATTAAGTTAATAACTATCTTTCTTTGACTTTTACCCAGTTTAATTATTTCTATAACATGAGGCAAAGCATAATGTGCTTTTTTTCCCTTCCTAATGAGAGTATTTCAGTTATTTGAAAGCATGAATCGTACTCTTCCTGTTTTCTCTTCTTCAAATAAAACAAATATATACAATGTAATCACTGGTTCGGTATTTGACATTTTAAGATTCCTCAAAATTTTTGTTCACCTTTCTCTAAAATATTTTAGCTTATGACTTAATGTAGTATTGTCAAACTCAATGACTAACAAGGCCATTAATGCTTACATCAGTATCCTTGAAGTTCATATATTGACTTAGTTTCAACTAAAATTATCCATGTTTTTTATTTTGTATTTATTTTATTTTATTTGTATTATTTTGCTAAACATTTCCAAATTAAATTTTAATATGATTTGGGCCATACTTAAGAATGCATAGGCTGTATAAGGCCTATGGGTCATAAGTCTGACACATCTTAAAGATTTTACACATATAATCTACCCACAATCCCACATATTACCACAAATTCAATATTATCATGCCAGTACCTATTTTTCTCTAGGACCTTCTATATTTAAATATTTTGTTAGTTACATAAGATCTTCAATACAAGTTATATATCATGTTTTCATTCATTCTTACTAATGCTTATTCTTATTTAATTCCTTAATAAATTTTTAAAAGAGGATGAATCAAATAATACATCTTTTCTCTAGAATTTTGATTTTAATACCATTGCCCTTACCAGATTATGGATATCTGGTCACAGATATCCATAATCTGTACAATAGGGAAATTTGAATCAAGTGGTTTTCTTGAGTTCCACAGTTCTTAGTTATAGTAGAGGTAAAGCCAAAAGGGTGTCTATATTAAATCTGATGCCAATATGGTAAACCCATCAGATAAAGGTGAGCTAACATATTGTGGTGGAATATGCTTCTGGAAGGTGTGCTTCCAGACAGTGTGAAACAGGGAGAAATGGTCACACACACGCACACACACACACACACACACACAGACATACACACACACACACACACACACACACACACACACACAAAATAAGCAAGCAAGCACACAAAGAAACAAACAAAAAATCCATTAGTAACGGTTTAAAATTCTTGTTCTCTACCTAATATCTTTCACCCTGACTACATGAGAGACTTCTTTAAACAAATGATACACATCTTTGAAAATACTTCATGCTATTTTTTCTTGCAAATTATGGTTTTTAATATGCTATGGACTATTCATGTCCAGCATATAACTGTCAATGAATTATTAGGTTGACTACAGTTTGAACCTTGGGATATCATAGGTTTAAAATATTCATAGACTTCATTATAAAAATATTCCAATTAAAATGATAGCATTTTGTGAGTTTTTTTTATATGAATGTAATGTAATGCACTTGGATTTCATATTGAAACCCCATTTGTCAAAGAAGCATAGAATCTTAATCTTAGAAAATAGATACTATATTGTGAAAATGATCTATGTAGTATGGGGGTGGGGGGGTCATAGCAGTTTTTACAGGCTTTGGCTGAATTCTAATGTCAGTTAGGACTAGAATCTTGGAAGAAAGTTTCAGTTGGACCTGGGACCTCGTGGAGAGAGCCAGGGCCAGCCGAGCTGCTTCTTCTCCTTTCTAAAGATTGAAAATTTAGCCTAGCTTTGGAGTATTTATTTGAGATTTGTTAATTTAGATAAACCCTTTGAATCTCCATACCCTGCCTCATTTCCCTACCTTCCTTCCCTTACCTAATGTCTGTAAGGAGTGAATAAGGAGAGTGAATCAGAGATTAGTTTCAAATCTGTGAGGGTTTAGCTATACTTTGGCAGTACTTTATCTAGAGAGGTTAGGTAGTTATCATCATATTCCCTTTTGATTTCAAGATCCCCTTGAGAGTTGAGTCAGGGAAGGACCTTGCTCAAACTCCATTTCTGCTTCCTTTCCCCCCACCTGAGGTTTCTTTAAACAACCGTTAGGGCTGCCTTTAATCCCCTTTACCTGACAATTTAACCTGAGAAGACAATAAACCCCTTTTGTGTTTAAAATGGACCTGTTAGTTAGTTTGTCAGTTAATTAGTAAGAAAAGGGAAGAAGAGGAATAGAGCCAACATACTCTGGGCTTGAAGGGAAGTTGGGGCATCTATCTTGAAGGAAGGTGTAACTTCAAAATAAGTCCCTTCCTGTGAAATTAACTAAAGCCTATAGTTAATTTCAATCAGTCTATTTCCTTAGTTTGTTTTAGTCTAAGTCCTAGTCTATAAACCCTGCTGCTCTTTGCCTGTTTAAATTAATTCCTCCTCTCCCTGAAGATCTTTGTTACCTTCAGTGTTATACTCCCTGACTTCAGCCTCATATTATATCCTGAATCTCACTATTCCATCCTACTTGCAACTCATATTATTTACCTAGCAAGTCCCTGACAACCTCCCTTCCAAAATCCCCTTTAACCAAACACCTTTCCCAAATTCTCTCATTACATCTAATGCTTTTTTGTTTTGTTTTATTATTTTCAAAGAAAAGGATGAAGGGGAAATATTGAGAAAATCACAAAATGTTAGTATTAGAAAGAATCTAACAGGTCATCTTATTTGATTCACTCATGACTTGGAATTGAATTCAATCTAAGATTTTCTTTTAAAGAAGATTCTAGCCATTCAGGACGAAATAATCCAAACCTAACAGATCCATCAAATAATCAGAGGAGCAAGATTACACCCAATTACAGGAGAGAAAGAAGGAATATTATGAGTAAACAACAGAAATAGAAAAAAAATCACAATAGACAGCTTCTATTCAGGAAATGAATAAAAAGCAAATGAAACAGAGGAAGACCAAGGAACTCAAATCAAAAGCACAGAAACTGCAGTGAATTGGATATAGGCATTAGAAGAACTCAAAATACAATTCAAAAAACAATTGAGAGGTGGAAGACAATTGGAAAAAGGAAATATATGAACTAAAAAATGAAAATAGTGTCTTGAAAGCCAAAATTGACTGGCTTGAAAATGAGGGAAAGAAGGTGAATCATGTCCTACAAAGAAAATCAGACCAGAAGGAGGATGACCAAAAAGTCAAGGATGAAATTCAGTCTTTAAAAATTAGAATTCAACAACTGGAAGCAAATTACTTCATAAGAAAGCAAGAATCTATAAAACAAAAATCAAAAGAATTAAAAATTTGAGGAAAATATGAAACACTTCATTGAAAAACCAAAGATCTTGAAAACAAATCATGGAGAGACAATTTAAGAATTATTGGACTAGGCAGCTGGGTAGCTCAGTGGAGTGAGAGTCAGGCCTAGAGACAGGAGGTCCTAGGTTCAAACCCGGCCTCAGCCACTTCCCAGCTGTGTGACCCTGGGCAGGTCACTTGACCCCCATTGCCCACCCTTACCACTCTTCTACCTATGAGACAATACACCGAAAGTACAAGGGTTTAAAAAAAAAAAAGAATTATTGGACTACCAGAACATCATAACAAAAGTGAAAGCCTGGACATCACCTCTATAGGAAATTATCCAAGAAAACTGCCCCAACATCCTTGAAGAGGGAAAAGTAGAGATTGAAAGAATCCACAGATTACCTCCTACATTTAATCTACAACTAACAACTCCCAGGAATATTATAGTCAAATTCAAGAACTACCATACCAAGGAAAAAATATTACAAGCTGCTAAGAAAAAGTCATTCATGTACCAGGAAAACACAGTTAGGATAACGCATGATCTGTCTGAATCTACATTGAATATAATATTCCGGGAAAGCAAGGGAACTGGATCTACAACCAAGAATCAACTACCCAGCAAAACTTACTAAATTCTTGAATTTAATAAAATCAAAGACTTCCTTGCACTCATAAAGAAAAAAAACAGACTTAAATTTGATATCCAAATACAGAACTCAAGAGAATCATCAAAAGGTAATTAAGAGAGGGAAAACAACAACAACAACAACAAAGAAAAACCTTTTTTAAGGGACACAATGAGTTCCAATGATTTGTATCCCCATAAGAAAAGATGAAATTGGTAACTCTTAAAAATTGTTAATATCATCAGGGTTAGCTAGAAGAAGTATACTTAGTGGGAACAGTGACAAATTGTATAGGATGAAATGTCAAACTATATATATATGTATGTATAAATATATATAAAACTAGAGGTAAAAAAAGAGGATAATATTATGAGAAATGGGAAAAGAGACAAAATGGAGTAAAGTTATATTCCACAAAGAAGTGCATGGTGGGAACAGGGGAGAAGACCAATACACTGGAAAGGTAAAGAGATTGGAGATAGGAAATAGTTCATTCTTACATACTTTGAAATTAACTCAAAGAGGGAAGAACAATTAGATCCATTGGGGCAGAAAATTGAATCATACCCTATAAAAAAGCAGAAGGGTAACAAACGGACTGGTGGGGAGGGAAGCAATAATAGAGAGGGAGAGATTGGGGTGTAGCTTAAAAAGACCCTAAAGAAAAATAAGAAGGGAACAAGAAGGTGGGGACAAAGGGAAATAAAATAAGAGGGAGATTAGGGGAACTGATTAAAAACAAAACACTGCTATAGAAGGAAATAGTGAAAGAAGAAAGGGCAGGACAAAGAGAAAGAATCAAAATGTTAGGGAATACACAGTTGATAATTATAACTCAGAATGTGAATGGGATGAACTGTTGTGAGGAAGTTTACTAAATTATTATTTAGGAGACCTAGCAAGCAGGGCTGGAGAATTCTAAATGGAATGGGGAATCAGGAAGCATGGCCTCTCTCTGTGAGATGGACTCCACCCACGGTGGTTGGGACAAGTTGTAACTGATCCTGGGAGACCTCAGAAGAAGTGGAGTTTCCACCCAGATTTCTTGATATCCAGAAGGAAGACTGTCAGCTACTTGTGGGAGATTTTTGGTAGAGACTATTAATCCCAGCCTGAGTTGCAGGTTAACTTGGGCTGGGTTAGCTCCCAGATCTACCCACCTGAAGGAGTACAGATAGTGGTCCTGGAAGAGTTGCAACATCGCTGGAGTGTGTCAGGACTCTGTTGTTAGGATACCCACTTTAGTCCTGCTATTCTTTGGGCCATGTCTTGCTTTAGTTCTCAGTTCAGTGTAGATAAGTCCCTCCCCTGACTCTGGTTTGCCCATAGTCTGGAAGTATAGAAACCCCTATTCCCATCCTTTAGATCAGTGATTCCCACAGTGGGTGCCACCACCACCTGGTGGGTACTGCAGCGATCCAGGGAGGCAGTGATTGCCACAGGTGCATTTGGGGGTGGTGAATAACTGTAAGGGGGTGGTGATAGTATGTGACAGTGGGAACTAAGTAATATTTTTTCTGGAAAGGGGTCAGTAGGCCAAAAAAGCTTGGGAACCACTGCTTTATACTATAGTTCCCTTAATTAAATTTGTTACAAACCCTCTTGTCATTTGCTTGCTGGTTTTAACAGACCCCTTGTCTTGGTGGGGCAGGGTGACAGTTAGGGCCTAACTGTCACTTCTGTCATCAGTTATTTCCTTTAACAGCTAAATCCAGTTTCCCTAACTTGTTTGGTCCTACCTATTGTCCATTCCTGTCTCTTACTCACCCTTCTGAACTCAAATATAACATTTAAGTTAACTCCCCTGGTTTTCCCTATAAGAGTTTGGCACACCCAGATGATGGGTTAACAGGGGGACAGAAAGTTTACTCTTAGATGCCAGACTGGAAAACAGAGGATTCTAAACATTCCTTGGGGGGGGGGGGGGGGAAGGGGTGTACAACCATTGGCTGTGGGCTAAAAGTTCCAAGGCAGTGGTGTACCACTCAGAGCTGCCTAACCTTCCCCCTGGTTCATTCATAAATTCCCTGAGTGAATCAGCTTTACAACTAAGCTTCAGAGAAGGGGTTTTTCAGCCATTTTTTCCCTGATTGTTTTTTTCTCCTGATTTTTTCTTTAAATTTTTTAAGTGTTCTTACTGTACTATACTGTTACTGTTGGTGTATAATTTCAGTTTTGTTTGGTAAATACTCATAATATAATATTACTAACACATTGTCAACAAGTGTATTAAAGCTAAAATGTAAGAGATAGTCGATAGAGTTATAATGTTGGTATGGAATTTGTTGTGGGGTACATTTTATTTTTTTGTTAATGGTATACCAAAGTACATCAAATTAGACCTGAATTTTGAAAAATTAAAGCCAATATGGGACAATACATTGTTAGATATGGTAGCGCACATACCATTAATTTTATTTTGTGGATACATTATATATAGGATACACTGGTTACTCAAATTCATATTATATTACTTAAAGTATTGGTAACTTGGTGGTATAATGAATCTGATTTAAAGTTGATGTTACATTTGATGCAAATTCAGATCAATAATATGGAAGAATACATAAAGCAAGAAAGGTTTAAGGACACTGGCCATGGTCTGACTCAGCATGTTAATAATGAAATAGATAATGTAGACATATCTAAGGCTGACTTGGAACAAAAGGCATTAAATAAGGGAGACAAACCGGTTAACCTTTTTGCCCTACTCGACCTTCCGGTAGTGAGAGATGATGGGATTTTTCATGTGAGACAGCACAATAGATTTGAATGGAGGATGTGGAGAATTTGAAAAGGAAAATCCCTAACTTCCATGACGATGCTGGCAAATTTGTTAACATCTTAAGAGAATTTGTTAAGGCACATAACACAGATTTTGAGGATTGTTGGTATGTTTTGGGAAAGATTTTGTCCAATCATGATAGAAATAAGTTTGTAGAAAAGACAAGAAATACTGAGAAACACCATGGCCGGTAGCCTGGGAGGAGCTGGATTTAAATTCAGTTCCAATTTACAGATTGCTTAAGCAGGGAAGGAATTTTTATTTGTTTATACAAAAATTTAATATCAATTAAGGAATTTTTTTTACTATTTATTGTTCTTAGTTCTACTTTTTGGGTTAAGGCAAAATAAGTAAAACTATTTGTCAAATGAAAAGTATTAATATACTTTAAAAGTGATTGTTTCTTCTAAATTTTATCTATGATAAACCTCTTTATTTCTTCAGATTCTTCTGTATGTAGCATGAAATATAAACTCCTCCTCAGACTGGTTACCAGTTTATCAATATAATCAAGCTTCTTAGTGTAGTGGCATTGTAACAAGACAGGAATTAGCTGATCATGGCAGAGTACCATATGGCTTTCATTTCCTTTTTTTCTGCATACTATCTTAGTATTAATATACTCAATTATGACATTTGTTTTGATTGTTCTACATTAATTTTCTGGAATAATAAAAAGCTCAAATATTTGATAAAATATTTTAAATATTCTACATTTTGTATATTCTGAAGATCATTTAAGACAAACTTATAGTTTCATATTTTGAAATATATATTTTCAGTATTAATCTACTTATATTAATTTTTGTCCAGATAGGTAACAAAATATAAATTAAGAACAAGATAGTTACTTGTAGAAAAATTTATACTAGCTCTTTTTTGGTGGAAAAGAACTAGAAACTGAAGAGATATTCATCAAAGGCTGAACAAGTTATGACATATAATTGTAATGAATACTATTGAGACAAGAAATGACAAACAAAGTGATCATAATAAAACCTGGAATAATTTATATGAGGTGATGCAAAGTGAAGTGAGCAGAACCAGGAGAACACTGCACACAGGAGGAGGAGGATTGGAGGAAGAGGAGGAGGAGGAGGAAGAGGAGGAAGAAGAGGAATAGGAGAAAAAAGTCAAAGAGATTAATGGAATTTTAGATGTTAAACATGATAAATATCAGGAGACAATGGAATAGGAATAGAAAGCAGTATACTTTCATCTCAGCAGTATATGGTACCTTTCCAAATACTGACCATATTTAAGGGCACAAAAACATTGTAGTTACATGTAGAAAAGCAGAAATATTACATGTGTCCTTTCCAGGCCATAATGTAATAAAAATTGCACATAAGAAGTGATCATGAAAATGAGGAATAAAAATTAACTGCAGACTAAATAATTTAATGTCAAAGAGTTGGTTAAAGAACAAGTCACAGAAAAAATAAATTTCATTAAAAAGAAGGATGAGTAAACATAACAAAAACCTTTTGGATACAGAAAAAAGAGGGAAATTTATATTTATAAATGCTTTTATTATTAAAATAGTGAAAGAACAGAATGATGAATTAGAAATACAATTTAAAAAACTAGAAAAAGGACAAATTATAAACCTCTAATTACACACCAATTAGAAAATCCTTAAAACTAAAGGTAAGATCATTAAAGCTGAATGGAATAAAGCAATTGAATTAATGAATAAATCTATAAGTTGGTTTTATGGAGGGGGAAGCCAAATAAAATAAATAAACCATTGGTTAATATGATTTAAAAGAGAGGGAAGAAAATAAAATCACTAGCATTAAAGTTGAAATGGTAAATTATAATATCTATTAAGATAAAATCAAAGCAATCAACATATGTTAACATATTTAACCATGTAAATGAAATGGAAAAATACTTATAAAAAATAAAAGAAACTGCCTAGAGAACTATCACATATAACTTTGTTACTAATATATATATATAACTAACAAAGTTCAGCAAGATGAGATAGAGATACTCCATCTAAAATAACTACAGAATAAAATATCTGGGAATATACCAGCCAAAACAATCCCTGGAAATACATGAACATAATTATAATTATTTTCACAAATAAAGTCAAATCCATATAAGTGAAAAAATATGAATTTTTCATGGATGGACATTGCCAATATAAATAAAATGGTAATCCTACCTAAACTAATCTATTTTTTCAATGCCATCTTAATCAATTTACTAAAAAAAATTTCCTTTTTGATCTAGAAAAAATAATAACACTCTATCCATTGTATCACCAAAGTGTTATGCTTCATTGTATGGGAGGGCATAAAGTAAATACATTCTCAAGGTTACTGAAAAAGAATATGTAAAATAATTAGGAAGATATCACAACTAAAAGGGAAAGAATCATGATAACATTAGTACTGATCCATTTTCCTGATTTCTCATCTCTACAAAACAGCATGAAAATTATATATATATATATATACACAAATACTTCTATATATTAATGGAGACAGATGATACAGATGATAGAGATGTTCATACAAATATGGATATGGATATTGATGTGGAAAAAGGACATCAATGAGTAAAATGTTAAAAAAAGAAGTAGGGCTTCACAAAATACACTTTGCAGTGAACCATGACTTTGTATCACACAAATTACCATGTATTTTTGTTGTTGCTGATTTATAAAATATTAGAATTAGGAAAGCAAAATTCAGCATTGACAGTTTCCTCCTATTTGCATACAAATCATGATGAAACAAAGTTCCTTGACAGAAGAAAAAACAAAAATAACAGTTCAACTATCCTTTCATAATTAATATCAAGTCATGCATTAAGTAGAGATGTGTATGCTTGCCAAAAGTATTTGTCACTGTCAGAAAGAGTAAACATCAGAGTCAAAATATAAGAATTCCATCTTATGTGGTAAAATGCAACAGATGATTGTTTGTAGATGACATGATGCTGAATTTATGAAGAAATGGGACATTGCAATTTCTCTTGAAGGAAGTCACAAGAATTTGGCCTAACAATCTACAGGAGAAAATATAAGTCAATAATGAAGGCCCTTTGTGCAGATTATGGTTTACAGTAGGATAAATAGCTCATCAAACAGGTCCTTTGATGCATGTTATCTTGGACAAGCAATAAACACAGACAATAAAATGGACTTAGCATTAAATAGAACAAAAATGATGGAGCAGGATTGCAACTAGAAAAATTATGCAATTCTTTTAATAATCCCCAGCTCGTTTGTGAAAAAAAATTAAATATCAGTATTCTTTTAGCATTGATGCTATTTGGCTATGAATCATGGCATGCCATTAGCACTGAAGAATAAGTGTGGGTCACACATAGAATAAGGAAGATATGGATAGAGGACACAAAGAATCAGAAGCATTTTTGCAATGACAAATTATGGATAAGAAGAGGCATAAAAGCCCTCATCAAAGAGATATATGAGTAGGTCAGAAAAGGTGGTGGGCCATTAATGAACAAAGACTAACATGCAAACAAAATGAGCAACCCATAAACTTGGATAAATATAATGTTGAGGTGACAAGAAGACCCCTGAGATTTTTAGGGATGCTTAGAAAAGAGATTTATAGGAGGTATGGTCAAAAGCTGCATAGAATGAAAATATGCATTGCTTGACATATGCCCCATTAAAAACTGAAATTCTCCAGAGGCACTTAATTTTAAGTAAATTTATTAATTGACTATTCAAAACAATCTAAATAAACAGTAGTATCCTTCCATATCTGAACAGGAACCAACAAGAGCAAGTGGGCCAAAGAGAAGGGCCAAAGAGAATGGTAAAAGGATGAAAAATCCTCGCATGCAGACCAATATTTACCCCTTGTTATATCACCACTCATCCACTTCCTTGGATGTCCAAAGACATCTCTGATTGTTAAGTAGCCTTTAAATATAGGTGGATTTAGAGATCCCAACTCCTTCCTCATTACTCCATCACAGGAAAAAGGGGATTTTAGGAGGAAATCAATACACCCTTTCCTCCTGACCTTATGACTGGGCCACTGCAGCCAAACATGGCAGGTAGGGCATGCCAACTTTATTTAATCTTTCAAGTGGGTAAAGTAGCTGCTTGGCCTTGACCTTTTATCCTTAACAAAGATCTTAATGAAAGGAAGGGAACAAAACCCAGTTTTATACCTCAGGGGAGAAACCGTTTGAGTCTGATTTTAGAATCAGGTTGTCCTTGCAAGAGTTGGGGAAAAGGGAACATTATTTCACAATTCAATATAAAAATCCAATATTAATTATCCATAGTAAAACAACCACAGTACTACATATATAGGCTCATTTATATGTTAAAATATTGGTGCTTAAAAGAAATTTTAGTTAACCCAAATATTTTTCCTATTAGAGAACAAAATTTGAGCATTTATTCTTGTTTAGGAGATATACACACACAACCTATATAAGCATATGTGTATAATGTATGTGCATTTAATTATATATAATATATGTTTATGTATTCTTAGGTATTAAAGGTAAAAATATTTTAACAAATTAAAATGTAATTTTTAAGAAAATTATTTTTACATATAGTAAATTTATATATAATAAAAATTATATATATGAATATGAATTCTTGAAACTCAATTCTTAAGATTGAAATATAACTCAATCTTAATATGTCAGTAAACTGTGTAAGATAACACAATTGGAAGTTGAAGCAATATTTACTTTGTGATATGAGATAAACACAGATTCTTATTACATTCTTTCCAGTAAAAAATTCTGAGATACCTTTGCTATTTTAATATCAGCTCTTTCTATTCATAAAATTTTGCATTATGGTGGGCATGTCATGACAACTTTATAACAGTTAACCATACACTGTGGTGTCCAGACATAATTGCTGTAATGCACATTTACTATTACTGATAAATTAATCCAACCATATATAGCATTCAATTTCATAAAATGATTATAATCTGCCTTTTTCAAATTGCACAATTTACTAGTATTTATTTGTTTCATATCCAGTTAAGTTTGTAGGAAGTGTCACTGGAACAATTGTACGAAAAGCATGTAGTAATTTTCACCTTCCAGAAATGCCTGGAGTAGATAGGTGTAGGGGAAAGTAACTAGGCAAAGGTGAAAACATAGTTAATGTCTCAGGATTTGTAGAGAAGCACTAATAATTTTTTTAGAACTTTAAATCAATTCAATAATTCAGGATATCACTTTGGCATTCTACAAGAAAAGTCATTAAATTGTTTATTCCATTTAACTCTGAAATTTAATTACAAGGCAAGCACCTTAGGGAGGGAAAACACAGCAACAAAGAAACTAAAAGATGGAACATCATTGTTCTTTTTGATAACAAAGAATTTGAAAAAAATGGGTTATCATTAAAGGGATGAAAAACCTTGATATATAAATGTAATGAATATTACTTTGATATAAAAATTTATGAACATGAATTAATAATAAATGAGAAGATTTCTGTTAGCTTATAAGTAGAAAAATAATCACCATAAAAAGAAAATCATGCGCAATGACTTTATAATATAAGAAAAATAGACACTGTACACACTGCATAGGCACACTTGATCATAGCCAAATTCTAAAGGATTAAAAAATGGTGTTTCTGAAGTAGTGATGAAATATATTTCTCTATTTATGTAAATTCTACTTAGAAAAGTTATGATGGACCACTATATGAGGTGATTTTTAAAATAATTATTATATATTCATTATTTCTTTATTATGAAGGAGTTCAATTTCTTGGTGGAAGGGAATTTTCAAAAATAATTTTATATAAGAAAATGCATAAAAATATCTTTTAAACAAAATATATGAAGCATATTTTTACTCTTCTTTCTATTTCTTCTTCCTATTAGAAAGAAAATTACTTATACAATATTCTCAAACTTTCTTTTGTACATCTCAAAATCTTAAGAGTAAATTGAGGGGACAGCTAGGTGACTCAGCGGATAGATTTCCTTGCCTAGGGATGGGAGATCCTGTGTCTAAATCTGTCCTCAGACACTTTCTAGCTGTGTGACCAAAGACAAGTCACTTAAGCCCTATTGCCTAGGTCTTGTCATTCTTTTGATTTAAAAAAAAATACACAATATTGATTCTATGAGAGAAAGCAAGGAATTTTTTTAAAGAACAAATCTACAGTGTATCTGAGCTGGTGCTATAGAGAAAGCACTAGATCTGAACTTTATCAACATTATCTTATCAAATAAAACCCTTTTGGGGGGATCAAATTGGATTCTGGATTGTAAAGGTCAGCACAAAATTTCTACCTAAGAAAAATTAAGTTGAAATAATAGATTTCTGTCATGGAGGAGGCTAACTAAAAACCCACATGAGTGCAATACTAATGCTGAGACCTAGTGGTAGGAACAGCTTTATCACCCATAGCTTTGGAAATTCTTAAGCCAGAGATAGTAAGCAGATAAAAAAAACTCATCTAAAATAAATTAAATCTCAGCACATGGATGGTAAGTTTACAAGGAGCCTTTGGCTGCAACTGGCTATAAGACTCTTTTTAAATTAACTATATTAGTCTGTGTTATAGTCTCAGAGTAAAAAGGGGTAATGGTAGGAACCTCTAAACTGGTCACAGTTCCAGGTAAGAAAAGAGTAATTATGGTCACTCATAAACCAAGATATAAGCCAGGAGAGCAGTGAACATCTCTCTCCTTAGATTGTACCACCTTGAAAGAACTGAAAGCTTACAGATTCCTTGAACTGTGTGAAAACAACAGCACAAACAAATAAAATTAACCTTAAGCTTTGGACAGTGGCCCCTTCAACCCAGAAACAGAGCTGAAAATTAATATTAAGTTAAATGTCAAGAAATAGAACAGATCTTTCACAAAATTGATCATATAACAGGGTATAAAAGATTCACATCCAAATGTAGAAAAGAAAAAATATTAAAAACACACTTTTCAGACCATAATGTTATAAAATCACATTGAATAAAGGTCTGAAAAAGTTACATATTAATTGTAAAAATAATCTTATCTTAAAGAATGAATGAGTCAAAGAACAAATCAGATAAACAATTAATTATATTAAAGAAAATGATGGCATGGAGACAACATACCAAATTGTTGAGATACAGTCAAAACAGTACTTAGGAGACAATTTATATTTTTTAAATTATTACATCAATAAAACAGAGGGAGGTCAAATCATCACATTGGGTATGCAACTAAAAATACAAAAAGAAATTGAAAACCCCTAATTGATTATCATATATGAAATTCTAAAAAACAAAAGAAATTAACCAAATTGAAAGTAAGAAAAACATTTAACTAATAAATAAGACAAGTAGTTTGTTTCATGGAAAAATAATAAAATAGATTTACTGTTGATTAAATTGACCAAAACAGAAAGAAAATTAAAATTATCATTATTAAAAATGAAAAGGGTGAAGTTGTAGCCAACAAAGAGAAAATTAAAGCAATTATCAGTAGCTATTTTCTCAATTATATGCCAATAAATCTGATAATCTAAGTGAAATACATGAATAGTTAAAGAAATATAAATAGCCCAGATGAACAGAAAAGGAAATAGAAT
Source organism: Gracilinanus agilis (assembly GCF_016433145.1). Lineage (NCBI taxonomy): Eukaryota > Metazoa > Chordata > Mammalia > Didelphimorphia > Didelphidae > Gracilinanus > Gracilinanus agilis. The sequence continues at coordinate 473,055,169 of NC_058132.1, forward strand.
TTTTCTTTTCAAAAATCATACCTCAAAAAAAGAATTTGAATAAGCCCTCAATGATTTTCCTAAGGAAAAGGCCCCAGGGCCAAATGAATTCACAAATTAATTCTACCAAAAATTTAAAGAACAACAAACTTTAATACAATCAAAACTATGTAGAAAAACATCAAAGTCCTTTTGTGACATAGATATGGTATTGATACGTAAATTAGGAAGAACAAAAACAGAGAAAGAAAACTATAGAGCAATATCTCTAATGATATTGATGCAAAAAACTGAAATTAATTATGAGCAAGGAGATTATAGCAATATAACCCAAGGATTATAATCATGATCAAGTGAATTTTATACCAGGAATGCATTGGTAATTCAGCACTAGGAAAACTATCAATATAAAAGACAATATCAATAATTTTTTAAAAACATGATTACTTCAGTGGATTCAGAAAGTGCTTTCGAGAAAATATAACATCCATTCCTATTAAAAACACTAGAATAAAGGGAATGGTTTTAATTGATTAAGAATATATATGTAAAACCATCAGCAAACATATGTAATGTGGATGAACTAGAAGCCTTCCCAATAAGATCAATGGTAAATTAAGGATACTAATTATCATCACCATATTCAGCATTGTGATAGAAATGTTAGCTTTAGCAATAAGAGAAGAAATTAAAATAATTATAATACCCAATGAGGAATTAAAACTATTACTATTTGTGGATGATATGATAGTATATCTAAAGAATCTAAAAGAACCAACCAAAAAAAACTAACTTAGCAACTTTAGCAAAATTACAGGATATAAAATAAATAAAAATCATCAGATTTTCTCTACACTAACAAGAAGATTAACATCAAAGGGTAGAAATTGAAATTCCATATTCATAATATAAAATACCTTGAAGTATATCTGCCCAGAGAAAATAGGGAATTAGAAGATCATGACTACAAAGGACTTTTCACATGAATAAAGGCTGATCCAAACAACTGAGAACGTAATTGCTCATACATAGGCATACTTATTGGAAGATTGTATAGGGCACACTGTTGGCTGATGGAATAAAAGGTGACTGACCACAGTGCTGTGTTTTGTATCCTGGGGGCTGATTGGTTCGATGAATTGTAGCATGGATCTCTTCCCCACTGTGCCCATACATTTAGCACCTCTCCTTTTCCTCTTTTTTTTTTAAACCTTACCTTCTGCCTTGGAGCCAATACCCAAGGCTCCAAGGCAGAAGAGTGGTAAGGGGAGGCAATGGGGGTCAATTGACTTGCCCAGGGTCACACAGCTGGGAAGTGTCTCAGATCAAATTTGGACCTAGGACCTCCTGTCTTTAGGCCTGGCTCTCAATCCACTGAGCTACTCAGCTGCCCCCTCTCCTTTTCCTCTTCACATTGATGTCTGATTTCTGGTCATAGTGTTGCTCTGTGGTGTTGTATTTTTGTGAAGTTTTTATAAAAGTTTAAATTTATTTCAAGCCCTATGTCCCCCCAAATATTCTGTGCCTTCTAAGGCTCCTGGCAGTGAACCCAAGCACCAGAGGAAGATTCTTACCATCAAATAAAAGGTCGAACTTTTTGACATGTTAAGGGAAGGAAAAAGCTACACAGCTGTAGCCTGTCATTAAGGAATAAATGAATCTACTGTTTGCTATGCAAAAAAAATGACAAGAAGAATATTATGTTTATGTCAACAATGAATGAACTGATTGATGTCCACTCACAACCATTGAAGGACAAAGACCTTTTAGAGATGACAAAGTCAGCAAGTGAAGAAGAGGATGAGGAACAAGGTGAACTATGGGTTGGAGAAGAGAATGGTAGTCTAACACTCAATCATCTTGCAACCTTGGTCAGAATGGCCAACGAACTTCAACAAGTGGCTGAAGAATGGGACTTCCAGATCCTTTGTTCATTGCACTTCGTAAATACAATGGAGAGTGGCATGTCAGTTTACAAAACTTTCTCACTCAGAAGAAAAATCAGCACCAGCAACTCCCTATAACAATGTTCATCACTTAGATGAAGAGATCAGTTATGTCTACACCGTTAGCAGAAATAGAAGTTATGGTCCAGGGAGAAGATACTGTGCCACCTGATGAAGGGCCTGATGAAGTGGTACCCTCAGAAGAACTGTAAGACTCTTCTTGCCTGTGCAGCACATTTATCTCACCATCATCATCTTAATCACCATTAGAACTATTTCACAGCTACATAATTCATCATTCAAGTTATGGTAGAAATATTTTTGTCAGATTTTGATGCCATCTATGGTGTGGGGAGGAGAGGGTGAAAGTAATATGCCTGGGAATTAATTTTTGCAGTATAAAGGATTTTTTTAATTTGAAAAATAAATTGGAAAAAAGGTATTACTCTAAAGAGTCCATAGAGTTCAGAAATTCAATGAACTCCATGGAAAAATGCATATAAAACTGTATACATATGTATGTATATATAATATTAGTTCATGGGCATATATCTCTATTTCTCTCTGTATATAATACTAAGTTTATACCTTTCATATAAATATTTATGTGAGAGACACAGCCTGAGAAGGAGACCAATTGGCCTTACCTTCAACTTTTGTATATATACTTTTAAAATCTACATTGAAAAATAAACTTCTTATGTAACAACATGAGTCTTTTAACTGAAAAACTGACACTTCTTTTTTAAAAAATTAAATCATCTTTTTTTGAGCTATATAATTTTTTTCTAGAGGACTATTTCATTCCTCATTCTTAGTTTCTCTAAGGAATCTTAGGCCATGGAATTATATTTAAGTTTACTATTACGCGGTTCAAAGTTTGGTACCTACTGTATGCTATACATTAGCAATGTAGAGAATTTTTTAAAATAGTAATATTACCCCAAGGAATCTTACATTCTAAATTTATTTATAGATAAGAAGATTTAAATAACTAGCTGATGTCACATGTATAGTAGGTAGCAGAATCATAATTTGAACAAATTCTGACATATAAGTTCTCTTGTGTGGGTTTTGAAATTAATATTCAATGCCTCCAAAGTATGATATTTATAAGGATTTTATTTAAAGCCCAGGGAAAGAGTCTTAACTTACCCTTAACCACGCTGCCTCCTCTCCAAAAAACCCTGTCACCACGCCCACAACAACCATATCAAAAAAAACCATGAAACCCACAACCAATAGGAAAAGGTTTAAGGAATTATGGGTATGGTGAAAGGGAGTTTAGGTAATGTAGTACAAGGTCTTTTCAACTTTACATTCCCCCATGTGATCCTTTTGGAGACGTCTCCCCAGTGGATCATGAAAACATAATCAAATTAAAGTTTACAATAATTCAGAAATAAAAGGGAAATAAAAGGGAGAAAGAGCAAAACCAACTTTACACTTTACTATATGAATCTTTATACCAACAAATGGATATGAACTACCATAATCCATGTGAACTATATATTTGACTTTCTACAATTAATTTCCTTAATTTTTAATGAATTTAGCCAAAATGATCTCTATGGGATGCTGGGAGCAATGATGATAGAGCAAAGAATGATTTACCACCTCCATCCTTACACACGCACATACGCACAGAGGGAGAGAGAAAATAAATCACCTCACAACAAAGTAAAAAAGAAGTAACTCATCTTAATGGGCTAAGAAGAAAGGATAGCCCAGACAGGTCAGCACCTGTGGGAACAAGCAGCATTCAGACTATCAACACTTGAGGCAAAAAAAGCTGCATAAGGAAAAGGATCCTAGTCCAAGCCACTTGACACAGGTTTAGAAGACAGAGAAAGGAGAGTGGGGGACCATCCCAACTGAGTCTCTCAACATGAATAGGGAAGTCAAAAGGGCAGGAAATCTAATATGGCTATAGAGTCCCTGAGACCATGAGGTGCCAGAGAAAGATTTAGACAGTCTAAGGCACTCTGGAAGGGTGGTGAAGGCAGAGAAAACTAGAACATACATGTTTCCAAGTGACAGCCAGAGCATCTAAGAAAGCAAAAAGTGGAACTGACCCAGCCTGAGACTTTCTGCATTGGTAGTGAAGGTAGAGATGGTAGGAATCTATACATTTCCACATGGCAGCAGAGACCCTGAGACAATGAAATGACAGATTACATAAGGCATCAGAGCTAAGAAAAGGGGACCTAGACAACTCAAACCACTTGGCAAGAAAAGTCAACCAGCAGAGCAAGGGCTAGTTGAACCCACAAAACAACAGAGGAATTGATAGTGAGGAGTGTTCAATCTAGCTGGATGAAATAGATGAAACTCCTTCTAGAGTAAGTCAGCAGGGTTACTTCCTCAAAAGACACATAGTGGAAAACATAGGTAGCTTGGAGCAATGCTCCCTCTACCCCAGGAACAGAGAAGAACCTCAAGAGATAGATGTTAATGAAGAAAAAAATGACTAGAAAATTGAGCAAAAGAGAAAGAAAAAAATCTGACCTTAGATTTACTAAAGTGAGTCTCAGGGAAAACCAAAATACAAAGTCAGGAGTCAAGAATGCCAAAAAAAAAATATGTGAAGCCTTAAAGGAATGTATAAAGGAATATCAGGCCTCAAAAGAATTCCTGGAAGAACTTGAAAAGAACTTAAAAATAATAAGATAATTGCGAGAAAAGCTCAACACATTTTTTTGTTGAAAAAAGTCAACTGCCTAAAAACTGAAATAAGTTAAAAGGAAATGGTGGCATGAAAATTACCTTAAAAATATTCCTAAGAAACAGAATGAACCAAATGGAAATGGAAGCAAAAAAAAATCACTGAAGAAAACAACTCTTTAAAGAGTAGGATCGGTCAATTTTAAAAAGAAATATTAAAAATTCAAGGAAGAAAATAATTGCCTAAAAGTTAGAACTGGATATATAGAAGCTAGTCAATCCATAAGACATCAGGAAATAATATGACAAGGGTAAAAAAAATAGAAGAAAATCTAAATGGCAAAATAGCTGACGAAAAAAAAAAAACAGATCCAGAAAAGATATGTAGAATACCTGAAAGCCACAATAAAAAAAATTAAAATAAAAAAAAAAGTATGGTCACTATATTACATGGAATCATCAGGAAAAATTGTCCTGATATCCTTGAACAGGTGGGAAAAATAGAAATTACTAGAATCACCAATTATTTCCTGAGACTGAAATAAACTATCACAGGATTATTATAGCCAAATTCTAGAACTTCAAATTACCCCAGGAATATTATAGACAAATTCTAGAACTCCTAGGGGAAAATGATGTGAGCAGAAGCTGGGGAACAATGCATAAAGTAACAGAAATATTAAATGATGATCAACCATAAAGGATTAAACCACTTTCAATAAAGCAAATTTCCATTAAAACTGTGGGACTCATGATGAAAAATGCTATCCATAGCCAAAGAAGAAACTAGGGGAGGCTGAGTAAAGAGCAAAGTATGCCATCTTCCACTTTATTTCTTTCATCAGTTTTTTTTTTTCTTAAATGTGTGATATGTATCTTCAATTACAACATGCCTAGTATGGAAACATATGTTGTATAAAATCTCTGACATCATATAAATTAGACTGTTTACTGCCTCAGGGATGGGAAATAGCAGGAAGAGTGAAAATCTTATTCCTAAAATTTCAGAAAATGACCATCAAAAATTGTTCTTACATGTAACTGAAATGTAACTATGTACATATGAGAAAGATCATCTGTGCAGTCCCTTCTACTTATATAATTCATTGATACAATGTTTTATTACCTTAATCTAAGATCATTCCCCAAAACTCTTTTTATTGATTTTTCTCCAGTGTAAGTGAAGTAATTATTTTTGTGTCATACACATGCCTGCTATTTCAGTGAGTATTTAATTGGAAGAATAGGGTAAAGAAAAGAAAGCAAATACATTGTGTTGTTAAAAGTTTTACAGAATTTATTAATTAAAATTGCATAGAACTGGTATGTTTTAACTATTCAGAAATATGAATTATTTTCTATAGTATTGGCTTTGTGTGTGTGTTTGATCTCAATGCTTCCTATGAATTGTTGCTCACTCACATATTCCAGATGTCTGATACATCATCAATGTGACACTGTAAGTGTGGAGAGGAATGATTAAAATGTTTACAAGTTGATAAATTTTAAAAGCTATCCCCAAGCATGGCTTAGAGATGACTTATTTTATAACCTTCAGATGAATTTACTCAATTCAGCTACAGTGAGGGCGGGAGATGGGAAAGGAGAGCATTTAATTCTGCAGTCTTAATTCCATTTATATCAATATCCATGATGCAGTAAAAACACACATACACACACATGTATTTCACATTCAAACATAATCACTACCAACACTTACAGAAGTCAACATACAAAAAGGAATGATGTCAAGAAGTGGAAATGTACAGAAAGCTAACTATAGAGAATTTCATAGATCCATCTCCCTGTAGAATGTTATAAATTGGAAATCTGGACAGTTTAAGTAGCATCAGACTGGTCTATGCTCACAGTTGTTCCATCGTGTGCATTTGTTTGCATAATATAGTGGAGCAGCAGGACAGAGTAATTACTGCAATCAGTCTCTGAACACATTAATCTGCACTAAACTGCAGGGAGTAAACGAAGCAGAAAGAAACCCAACAGAGAAATATTTCTTTTGTTTGTGGCAAATATCATATCAAGCTTAAATCATGAGAGGCCAACATATCATTTATCTCATGGTTTCTTAACTAACAGCAATTATAATACCAGGTAAAATATTTGACTTGAAGAGGTTTCTGAACACTTAGTTGGATGTTAGTTAATGAACATTCTTTTTAAATAATGACATATATACCTCGATTTACTCAAGCTGAACAGTTCCTGTTTAATTGCTATTTTCTTCTAGTTGATTTATAAGTAAAGGTTAGCATTGACATGTGGAAAATATGACCTGTTTCTTTTTTCCTTTATAAATTCCTTCAAAATCTGTTCCCCCAAATCATGATTGTCTTCTTTTCATTCTTAAGCATAAATTTTCTTATACTTTTGAAATATTTTATGGTGCTTTCTCATGACAAATCTTGAGGATACATACAGGTCTAAATGTTTCTCCACTAACATTATAGATTTAGAGATCCTAGATATAACTCAGTTCAAACTCCCTCATTTTACAGATAAATAAACTGAGACCCAGAAAATCAAATTTATTTACCAAGATCAAAAGATAGTAGGAATTTTTTTTAGTTCATGCCAATCTATATTGACATAGGTTAGATCTGATTACTGATATCAACTATATTGGCAATTGTTAGATATCATTTGTTTTTCTAACTTATCCAAGCCTTCTTTATTCTTGATCTTACACAATTACTTTCAATTTACTAATACTACCTTCCAACACCACTGTTTATTGACTATATCCTGCTAAATTTTAAAAGACCTTATATTATACCATGTTTCTCTTTTCTTTTTTTCTGAAATCCTTGAAAAAAGCTTTCTGCCCTCAGGACATCTATTTCCTCTCCTCTCATATTTTTAAAATTCCATGCAATATGACTTGAAAATTCATCAGTCAAGTGAAACTCTCCAAAATTGCCAATGAGCAGGGACAACTAGGTGGCTCAGTGGATAGAGAGATAGACTTAAAGATGGGAAGAACTAGATTCAAATCTGGCTGTACACACATTCAGTTTATGTGACCCTGGGCAAATCCCCTGATACGCATTACCTGACCCTTACCACTTTTCTGTCTTGGACCTATACTTAGTATTTATCCTAAAAAACAGAAGGTAAAATTTTTTTAAATTACCATTGATGCCCTAATTGCAGAATGAAATGGTTTCTTCTTAGTTCTCATTCTTTTGAACTTTTCAGTTTTTGACAATATTAAGCACCATTCTTTCTTGCACATGCTCTTTTTTTTTTAAGTTTTTCACAACACTGCTTTCCCAGTCTCCCTTCCTCCCTTTCTGACTACTAGTTCTCAATCAATCTTGCTCAATCTTCCTCCAAGTCAAAACTACTAATCATGGGCATTTCCAAGCCTTTCTTATAAGCCCTGTTTACTTTAGCTCTATTTTCTCTCTGTTGAGGATCTCATCAGTTCCCATAGGTTTCACAAGCCTCTCTCAATGTTGGTTATTCTAAAGTCTATGTATCTAATTCTAACCAGTATTCTTAGTCCCAGTCTTGTATCACTCCTGACTATTGGCCATTTTGAAATTGACCTAGAAACACATCAAACTCACTATGTCCAAAATAGAACACATTATCATTATTCTCAATATCACCCTTTTAAAAAATATCTCTATTATTCTTAAGAGCACCATCGTGCTTGCAGTTATCAAAGATTGCAACCTCAGTGCCATCATTAATGTCCCATCTCACCCCATATGTCTAATGATTTACCAAAACTTAAAAAAATGTTGCTCATATATTTCTAACTCCATAAACTCTTCTGTAAAACCTTTTAGTTCTATGACTACAGACAACAATCTAGATAGAGTTCTCATCACTTCTTCCTACAACTTTATAATTAGCTTTCTAATTGCTCTGCCTGCTTCATGTCTCTTCCTAGACATCTATTGTATATCTGCAAGAACAATTTTCTTAAAGTAGAGTTTTGAAACAATATTACTTTAAAAATCATTTTGGCTCCCTATTAACTGTAGTACATAAACGCTTTTATTGGCAATTTAAAAAAAATCCTCATCAGCCAACTTTCTTCCCTTCCTTTCCTTTCACCCAGTTGCTTTCAGTCTTGTCAAGCTTCTCATGTACTATTTTCTTCCATTAACACTGGTCCAGAGGTACTATATTTGCTGTTTCTCATATATGATACCCCATGTCCCAGCTCCATGCTTTCACATCAGTAACTCCCATGCTTGGAATTAACTCCCTCCTCATATCTATTTCTTAGAATATTTGACATCCTTTAAGATTCAGATGAAATGTTACTTTTCTTGAAAGAACATTCTTGTCCCACTCCTCTCAGCTGTTCTTTTAAGTTTGTTTTCCACATTGTATTTTAGAAGTTTCTATTTGATCATATTGTCTCCCTTTTTACACAGTAAGATTCTTAAAGGAAATGTCTTTTTTAAATTTGATAAATGATTCTCGATTGATTAATGGGTTCTTTAAATATATTTTCACTACCGAGTGACTAGAAAGTTAATGTTCTTTCCCTTTTGCTCTGACAGATATATAGCCACAAATATAACAACATACCATACTAATTCTCTCATTAAATCCTAGTATCTCTCCAAGTCTCTATACATATAAAGTGTTAAAGAATAATGATATATAGGATATTTGAGTTAGTAACCCTTGGGTTCAATCCTGTCTTTGATATTTAATAGTTATTAAATTTTTTTGAGCTCCAGTTAGCTCTCTAATATTTTTTTCTTAAGTTATAAAAGGGTTTTTATCCGTGTTGATGCTCCACTAACTAAATTACAAACTACTGATGTTAATTTATTTCTATAATATAACCTAAGACAATTGTATCTGTTTAGCAGATCATTTTAAAAGCATGTCAACTTTTGTTAAATTCTAGGAGTTGAAATTTTGTCAGGTTAATATGCATTCTAAATATTTTCTAGTCAGTTATGTAGCATAGTGGACAGATCATAGACCCAGAATCAAATTTTCCTGGGCAAGTCATTTAATCCCTCTAAATCAAAGCTTTCTCATCTGAAAATGGAGATAATTATGGAAGTTACATTGTTACTTTGACAATCAGATAAGAAAGCATTTATAAAGCACTTTGAAAACCTTAAAGCACTGTATAAATATCAGTTGTTTCATTGCTGTTGTTGTTAATATTACTGTTAGCATTTTTTTCCTAGAAAAGGATGTCTACAGATAATGTATCAGGAGGGAAGGGGAAAGGAAACAACCACTTATAAGAGGATATTATATGTGTAGCACCGTGCTAAATGTGTAACAAATGCCGTCTCATTTCACCCTAAAAACAACCCAGGAAGATAGTTGCTGTTATTATTACCATTTACTGAAAAACTGCTGTAATCAGAAGGTAAGTTACACCCTGACTCACTTTGGAAGTGTCTAAACCAGAATCTGGATTCAGATTTTCCTGACTCTGGGACCAACACTCTATTCATCATTTTACCTAATTGTTCCCCTGGAAGAAGGATAATAACGAAATTGCCTGTAAGTTCCTTAGTTTCAACACATTATCAAAAATAACTCTTAGAAGGAGAACAAAAGAGCTGATAGAGTAGTGTGGAGAAATTTGGGGAGGATACAGATAAAACTAATGTTCAGTTTTAAATAGGAAGTATTTCAGAAGATAAATACAAATAGAATAGCTTATTGATAATCTCCAAAAATTTGCAAACTTTTATCGTAAAAAATTATGTCTAGTTCAATTTCCTTTTTTCTAAGATAAAGTTATTAAAATATTTGAATTCACCTTCTGTAACCTGGGCAAGTTATATTTTTCTACATAAACATACATTTAACCTTCATTGTAATTTTTATTAGCATAAATTTATGTCAAATTGTTCCTGATTGTTTTACTTTTATATTCATTGATTGTGCATTCACTTTTTCATTTTTGATACTGGTAATTTGTTTTCTTATTTGTTTTTACTAAATCAAAACCACTAATAGTTCATCTATTTTATTTTTTTCCCTAAAAGTAGCTCCTATGTCAATATTTTGTTTAGATTTTATTAATATCTCCATTGATTGTCAGGATTTTTATTTTGGTGTTCCATGATGGAAGTTTTCTAAATTGTTCTTTTTAAAGTTTTTTTTTTATTGTTATTACATGCTCAGTTCATTGATCTGTTTTTTTTTTCTTTTACTGGTGCAAGCATTTGGAAATTAAAAAAAACTTTCCCCTAAGAATTTTTTTGTCTAAATCCTACAGATTTTAGTATTTTTAAAAATTGTTGTCATTTCCTTAGTGAGGTTTTTTAATTGTTTATGTGAATTGTTCTTTATCCTACTTATTCTATAAGATTAGATTATTAAGAACTGAATTAGCTTTAAATCAATTTTTCTAGGCCTTTCATTGAATGTAATTTTTATTACATTATGGTCTGAAAAGGATTCATTTAACATCTATGGTTTTCTGCATTTGTTCATGAGGTTTTTATACCACAAATAAGGGACATTTTTTTATGTGCCATGCACAGATGAAAAATAAATTTATTCCTTTCTATTCACATTCAAAATTTTCCAAGGGTCTATCAAACTTATTTTCTAAAATTATTTAATTTTTTAATTTTTTTTTCTTGGGGTGCTCTTGCATATGTTAAAATCATCCTACATCTGGTAGGAATAAATTAAGGTCCTCCACTAATATAGTTTCATTTCATTTCCTTTTATAACTCATTTACTTTTTCCTTCATGAATTAGGATACTACTCCATTTTTTGATATATGTTCAGTTTAGTTATTAATTCATCATCCATGTTGCCTTTTAACAGAATGTAATTTCCCTTGACTATTTCTAAAGTAGTTATATTTTATTTTTAAATTGTTTGAGACTATAATTGGTTCTCCTACATTTTTTACTTCTCCTGAAACATAATAGCTTTTGTTCTGTCCCATCATTTAACACTGTGTGAGTCTGTTAAGTTTTAAGTGTTTCTTTATAAAATAGATATAGTTGGACTCTGCCTTGGTCCATTTGATTTCCCTTTCCATTTTATGAATGTCTATCTTAATCACATTGAGGGTTATAATTGCTAAGTGTGTATTTGATTTTCACTTGTATTTTGTTTATGCTTCTCTTTTTTACTCTTACTCCTCAGCAAACATATATTTTCCTTCTGATCACTGCCACAACATTTATCACTTCTCTTTCTTTTTTTCACCCTCTAGGAAGATTAATATCTATGCCTAACTTCATATGTGTGTATACATATAATATATGGAACTGTGTATAAGTGCATGTACACACAAGTACATGAGTCCACACATATTCTTCACTCCTAAAACAAGTTCAGATAAAAGTCAAATTCAAACATTGCCTACTCCCTTTCCCATCTGCCCTAATTGTGTAAACTCTTATTTCATGCTTTTATGAGATAATTTTCCACATTTTCCTTTCCCTTCCCTCATCTTCCAATTCATCTCTCTTTCCTACCCTTTCATTCTTCTTTTGAGATCATCACAAGTCACAGCCAAGCCATTTGATAAATAAACTTCTTCTAATTACCTAAATATATTCATTTATTTCTTACACATGCCATCTTACCATATAATAATGCAAACAGTTTAACTTTGTTAAATTTTTATAATTTTTGCTCATATTTTTAAATTCTCTACATTCTCATATTCAATCTTTTCTTTAGTTATAGGAATGTTTGAAAGTCCTCTCATTAAATATAATTTTATATCCTGTAGAATTATATTTAACATTGCTAGATAGTTTATTCCTGGTTGTAACCCTAGATCTTTTGCCTTACAAAAAATCATGTTCTGAGATTTTGCTTCTTTATGATGGTAGATACTAAATATTTTGTGATCATAGCTGTGATTCCAAAATATTTGATATTTTATTCCCAGCAACTTTTAAAAATATTTTTAAGGGGGCAGTTGTGTGGCTTAGTGGATTGAGAGCTAGGCCTAGAGACAGGAGGTCCTAGGTTCAAATCTGGCCTCAGACAATTCCCAGTTGTGTGACCCTGGGCAAGTCACTTAACCCCCATTGCCTAGCCCTTACCACTCTTCTGCCTTAGAACCAATTCACAGTATTGATTCTAAAATGGAAGGTAAGGGTTTTAAAAAAATAAAATAAATATTTTTAAGATTGCATGCTAATATTCTTTTTTATTCATCTTCAGACAATTTACAATCTATCTTCTCTCTATTCCTCCCCACTCCCCAGAAGGGAAGGCAATATGAAAGAATCTGTACATATATTATCATATAATACATGTTTCCCTGTTTTTCATGTTTTGAAAGTTACACTAGAGAAAAACTAATGGAAAAAATAATGTGAAGAATAGTATGTTTCAAATGCATTCACACTTGATCTGTTCCTTTATAGAAGTGGATAGCCCTGACAGCTCTTAATATATTCTTCTTGAATTGAAATCACTGCATTTTGACTATAATAATCCTTTGAGTTTTCATTTTGATATTTTTTTAATTAATGACTGGCAGAGTCATTCTAACTCTGCTTTGTTCTCTGATTCCATTTATCTGCATAATTTTCCCTTATAAATCTTAAAGTATGATTTCTTATCTCCATTTGGTTAATTTTATCTTTCAGGTAGTCCAATAATCCTTAAATTATTTCTTTTCTATCTATTTTTGAGTCAGTTTTTTATATGATATATGTATATATCATGTTTTTCAATCTTTTTAGTCTTTTGAATTTATTCATTTATTTTGAAGTATGGAGTCATTAGTTTCCTTTTGAACAGTCTCATTTGTAAAAAATTATTTTATCCAATGAGGATCTATATATCTTTTTATGTTTTGGTCAATTCTGATTTATATACATCCATTTTCTTCAGTATTTTGTGTGCCTTTTAAATAGATTTTTTATTTTATTCACTTTTTTATTATTGTTTAACATAATTTTATTTCTTAAGAGTTCTTGTCAGGATTGTGAAAATTTGGACTTTTTTAGTTATTTTCATAGATATCTTTGTCTAGTCATTATCTTCTTTTGAGATTGTGTCTTGAGGTTCTCCATCACCTCAGTATTTTTGTTTGCTTGCTTAATTATTTATTTATTTAAGTATCATTGGGCTCTTTATGTTGATATCATTCGCTCATTTTCTAGCCTACCTCTTGAATTTGAAATTTATGTTAGAGTTGAACTCAGATCACCTCTGCAGAGAGATGACAGCTCTCAGCTTCTGCCTATTGTCTGCTTATGCTTTCACAACTGTAATATCATTTCTCCTATGCAAAATAGAGAGTAGAATGATTGACATTTGGCAGTTTGGAACTTAGAGTCAACCAAGCCTGGCAGGAGCCAGCAAGGGCAAAAGTCAGTTGCTGGCAGACTATAAATAGCAGGATTTTGCACCAAAATCTCTCTCAATTTGGAGAAGGGATTTGTGGGAGTTTGGGTTGAGAGTTGGGTAGGTCAAATTAATTTAGGATACCTGCATCCAGCTCTAATCACTACTATACCCTCAACTTCTGTGTGACTCTATAGTATACATCCGAATTAATTGATCATCAAAGAAGAAGCAATATAAATACCATCAAACAACCTGGTTCAGGTTAAGCAGCCTGGCCTGGTCAGGTTGCAACTAAGAGAGATAAACCTCTTCAACTGCTCATCTAAAAACCTGACTACCTTCAATTTGATATCACCTGACCATCTGTAGCTTTAGCCAAGGATTCCCTTCACATCTCTTTCCTTCAGTTTCCTGAATCCCTTTCCCTAAGTCTGTTATCATTAAATCTTGAAACTTACTTAGGAGGATGTCATTTTTACCCTAAGGACTATCAAACATATCCTTGGGAATCTGAAGGAAGAGGGATTACTCAAACTAAAGTTAAGCTGTAGTCATTGGCATTATGCATCATTGGAGCCATGATAAGCAGTCAAAGGAGCTGTGTGATCTAACCCACAGTCTCTTTACTTGATCACTTATTCCTAGGACACTGTTATATTGAAGCTGGGTGTATTAGTTTATTCCCAAATACTCCTGTGGGGTCCTTAGTGTTCACTACCACAACTTAGTGCTACACCTAAGGATTTCCACAGTCACTCAGCTTCAGCTCCTCATACCATCAGAGGACCTTGTGCCATCCATTATCCTATAACACAACTCAAAAGGCAGTCTATATGTTTTTGTTGCCTCCAAATTGCTGTAATTCTGGGAAAAATCACTGTCCTTCTGGTACTCTGCTTCTTACCCAGGTAGGACCTTTGCTCCCTAATTACTGTAACTATTCCTCTCTACCATGGGACCATAATCCAAAAAAAGGGAGTTGGTAGTGCAGCTACCAAATGAAAGCAGATCCTTTGCCAAGAAGTAAAAGAAAAGTCTGCTAGTTTGTTCTATGACCAGGCACTCAGTCCTTTTATTGTCTCTATTATCCCTGTGTGCTAGAGCTATTGCTATTGCTATGACTGATGCTCTCCTTTACTGTTGTCCACAATTGAGGCACCAGGATCTCAATCCATCTCCACCCTAGGGTCGTCAGGTCTGTTGTGTGCTGGAAAAAAATCAATTTGACTCTTTCTTGGATTTTCTGAACGTATCTAATTGTTTTCTCTAGTTCCTCTGGGGAGATGTTTTGGGGATGCTTGACAGAAGTGTCCTTTAACTGTGCATTCAACTCTATTCAACTCTAAACTTTCTAAGTTTATCAACTATTAGAGGGTAAGAATTTCAATATTTCAGTATTATATTAAGTACATACTTCAGTAGAGGAGATTTTAGAAAACATTAGCTATTGAAGCTATTGCAACAAAAATTTGCAATGTGACTATGTTATAGACACAGTCAAAATTGAAGGCCAATAAACAATATGGGAGAGAGATTAGGTTTAGATCAACATCTTACACCCTACACCAAGATAAATTCAGAATAGCTGAATGACTTGAATATAAAGAAGGAAACTGTAAGCAAATTAGTTGAACACAGAATAGTATATTTATCAGATCTTTGGGAAAGGAAAAATTTTAAGACCAAGTAAGAGTTAGAAAAAAATACAAAATGTACAATAAATAATTTTGATTACATAAAATTAAAAAGGTTTTGTACAGGGGGCAGCTGGGTAGCTCAGTGGATTGAAAGCCAGGCCTAGATACGGGAGATCCTAGGTTCAAATATGATCTCAGACACTTCCCAGCTGTATGATCCTGGGCAAGTCACTTGACCTCCATTCCCCACCTCCAAAAAAAAGGTTTTGTACAAATAAAATCAATGCATCCAAAATTAGAAGGGAAGAAACAAATTGGGAAAAAATATTTATAACAAAAACCTCTGACAAAGGTCTAATTACTCAAATTTATAAGAAGCTAAATCAATTGTACAAAAAATCAAACCATTCCTCAATTGAGAAATGGGCAAGGGACATGAATAGGCAATTTTCAGATAAAGAAATCAAAGCTATCAATAAACACCTGAAAAAGTGTTCTAAATCTCTAATAATTAGAGAAATGCAAATCAAAACAACTCCGAGGTACCACCTCATACCTAGCATATTGGCTAAAATGACAGCAAAGGAAAGTAATAAATGTTGGAGGAGATATTGCAAAATTGGAACATTATTGCATTGCTGGAGGAGTTGTGAATTGATCCAACTATTCTGGATGGCAATTTGGAACTATGCCCAAAGAGCTTTAAAAAACTATCTGCCTTTTAAAAGATCCAGCCATATCAATGCTGGGTTAATAGCCCAAAGAGATCATAAGGAAAAAGACTTGTACAAAAATATTTATAGCCATGCTCTTTGTGGTGGCAAAAAGCTAGAAAACGAGGGTATGCCCTACAACTGAGGAATGGCTGAACAAATTGTGGTAGCTGATGGTGATGGAATACTATTGGGTTCAAAGGAAAAATGAACTGAAGGAATTCCATGTGAACTGGAATGAACTCTAGGAAGTGATACAGAGTGAAAGGAGAAGAACCAGGAGAACATTATACACAAAGACTGATACACTGTGGTAAAATTGAATGTAATGGATTTCTCTACTAGCAACAATACAATGATGCAGGACAACTATCAGGGACCTATGAGAAAGAATGCTATCCACATTCAGAGGAAGAACTGTGGGAGTAGAAACACAGAAGAAAAACAACTGCCTGATCACATGGGAGTATGGGGATATAATTAGCAATATGGACTCAAAATGAGCACCCTAGCACAAATATCAATAATATGGAAATAGGTCTTGATCAATGACACATGTAAAACCCAGTGGAATTATGCATCGGCTATGGGAGGGGGTGGGAGGAAGGGAGTGATAGAACATGAATCCTATAACCATGGAAAAATGTTCTAAATTAATTAGTTAATTACCAATTTTTAAATTTTTAAAAAGGTGCATTTTAAAACCAAAAAAAAATTTTTGAAGGCCAATATTAAAATTGTCAGGTATTTTAAAAAACTAACTAAATCGAGTTCAACTAAATAACTAAACCATCCAAAGACTAAATGTTTTTTAATACAATGAAACAAATTCTAAATGATTTTTGTGAGATTTAGGAAAAACTCACTGTGGAAAATCTAGGGTCCCTCAATCCTACTGGGATTTGAAGAAACATAAATTTAGTTATGTACATCTGTGAATTCCTTCATCAATACTTATCCTAGGGAATAGAGGTCCATGTAATATATGTTATCTAAAATGATGATTTATTTTGGGTCCTAGATCTGACTCTGATGTATATTGTGGTTGCAAAAGATTTGTTGTACAGGGAGGTTAATGCTGAGAGGCACAGCAATTAAGACTCATGTGGGCAACATAATTTAATTATAGAAAAAAAGGGGAGCCAAAATGTAATCTTGTGAAGCATTGTAATCTCATTTAAAGGAAGATCTGTTGTGTGCTATATAGTGATATCTCAAAGCAGATAAAGATAAAGACCTGGCAGGAGTGGATGGAGATTGTATTTTTCCAGTTAAAACACACAAAGAAAAGATAAGGATAGCAAAGAAGCAAAATGAGATAGTGCCCACAAAAGTAGCAAAGAAAAGAAAAAAAAAAAATAACAAAGATCATGTATCTAGGGGAAAAGAAAATACTAGATAAAAGAACCTGACAATCAAAAAAAGAATGTCAAGTTAATGACAAATACAAACACCCATTATTGGATGTATTCCACAGCTCAATATCTGAGAGAATATACATACATACATATATAAAACATATATACACACACACACATGTGTGTGTTTGTGGGTGTGTATGTTTGAGCTTTTGGACATACCAAATTTATATTTTGTGATTCTTGAGAAACAATTGTGATATAGCAGAAAGAAGCCTGGCTTTCAAAAAATCAGAAGATTTCGATGCAAGTTTAGTTTCTGGAGCTTACTATCTATGCAACCATAAACAAATAACTTAGCCTATCACTGTCCCCAGACACCTCATTTGAACTTTAATTTAGAGAATAGTTGCAGATCTCTATCTTTTGAAGGTGTTTCAGTATTTGGAATAGATATTCATATATCCTGACTTTCTGAAACCTAATGTACACACACATACACACATTCATACAAGCACAAATGTAAGCACACACATATACACACACGGGACCACCTGCAGCAACAACAATAGCAAAGAGCAGCAACCATAACAACAAGAGTTTCCCATGTTGTTTATGCTACTGATATCAACAGCTAGTCTGTGATAATACATTTTGAATTAAAGTTAGTAATATTTCGGATCAAACTCTGCCTATGACACCTCTTACCTCTGTAACCATCAGCAAATCAATTTATCTCTATGTTCTAGTAATTCTCTAGGACATGTTGGTTTAAATCAGAAACAGATTAACTTTGCTACCTATAATTTCAGCCATAAAAAGTCCCTGATCTGACCAGACCACAAATACTTTTTATATTATTGTATTATTATTAAAACAAATAAATGCACATGAGTGAAAATATTTTCAAGTATATGTGAACACAAAACAATATTTAAATCTCTTTTTGATTCATCTTCAAAAGACAAAAAGTATCTCATTTAATCAATTCCATTTTTTTTTAATTTCCCATGACTTTTCCCTGTATGTGATTTTTAGAGAACAGAGCTGGAAAACATTTTTGAGAAAAAGATACAGCCATGGATAAAGTCACTTCTATAAGGATGTCTTAATACATTCACTTATGAGGTAATGGAGGCATTCAGATAATGGTTTTGCTGTTCTGAAATATTTTACTGTAAGAGTTCTCCACCTGAGGAGAAAGTCCTTAATAGCCCAAAGTCCAGTTAATACTTGCTATATAAAGGAAAGATGTTTTAAACCTACTGTCTCCATCTCTACTTCTAAATATTTGCCAAGTATCTCCTTTTTTTCTCCCTGCTTCCTTAGAAAAAGAAATGTCCTTCCTTTCTAAAATCAAAATCCAAAGTTATGATCTTAATCCATCCTCTCCTACTCCCCCCACAATTTTTCTCCTCTAATTATTCTTCTTCATTCTAATATGGACTTCAATTGATCATTTCTTCTGCCCTGGTACTTCCAATTTTGCTTTCAGATGGATATCTATCTATCTATCTATCTATCTATCTATCTATCTATCTATCTATCTATCTATCTATCTATCTATCTATCTATCTATCTATCTATCATCCAAGGCTTTCCTTATGCCTAATCCCCAGAAAACCTATCCTAAGTTAAAGACATTTTGTGCATCAGTATTCACTCCAAGAATTACCTCACAAATTCTCATAGCTGAGTTTTATTCTTATTCAACATTAGGAGTACACAAAAGGTAAAAGCAAGACTTTAAATTAAATAGCATGACAAATAAAGTAATTGAAAAAATATCTTGTCATTAATATATGGGATAAAATCTACTACAGATGAGTATATTACTGGTGTGGTAGGTGTTTTGCATACACACACATACCTAGAAGACAAGAGTTATGGCCAAAATGTATACATTGACATGTGGTTGTTGTTTGTCCTTTGTTTTTGAAAAGGACCAATGATGGTCTTGTAATTGTAATGGTGAGGTTCTGACTTAAATATATATTGGATTTAAGTGAGACAGAATTGCACAAAGTCATCAGCCTCACTCTCTTCCAGATTCATTGCCACCCAGTGTCAAAACAAAGATCAAAATTATTGATGATAGTCAAGGTTGCAGTTGATGACCTTGACATCTTGGATATCTGACCAAGCTCTCAGTACCCCCAAATTCTGTTCAAGCCGTCTTCATGGCCATTGGAACAAACTGTTTGTATTTGCTCATCCTGCCAAGGTTAAGGCTTTATATGGTGTTCGGGGAAGAATAGCACCTCTGATGTGTCAAGTCCTGTACGGGGCTGTTCATCCCTCTTTGGTGTCACCTTTTACCCAGCTCTCACCAATGGCTCCAAGAATCTATAACATGGATTTATACATATAGAAGAGATGAAAGAAGCCAGGAAATATTCATTAAGAGAAGCCTGATAGGAATTCATATGTCCATCATACACGTGAGGTTAAACATATAGAGACATATATGGCCAACTTCAATGCATTAATATATCTCTGATTATACTTCTGTTTCTCTCACTGAAACCATTGTGATTTTCTCTTTTTTTTTTTTTTTTTTTTGGCTGCATCTCCTCAGAGGATGGCATGTCTGCCTTATATTTTGCCATTTCTCCTGTCATCTCTGGACATTAAATTGATATCACTGAATTAAAGGATTTTATTTATTATGACTCCTAAGTATTTATATGATTTTTTGCTTCAATGCCACTAGTAAACAATAACATGTTATTGGCCAATGTAGCTTATTACTCAGTTGGATAGTTCTAATTAATAGAAGAATTTTTGTCTCTATTTACATAAAATTTATATTTGAAATTTTCACCTTTTGGTCTTACTTCTTCTGCCCGGTTGTAATAAAACATAAAATGTTTTCTGAATGAACATTTTCTTAAAATTTGACAGTAAGAATCAAATTCACTTTCCTCCCTTCAACATCAAATTTAGAAACTCTCTTTGACAACAGTTGAACTATATATTCTTTTGAGGACAAATATGCTCACTGCCTCTATAAATCCTTTTACAGAAGCAATTCAAGAACCTGGATATCTTCCTTTCAACACTTTCAGTTGATTTTTTCTTAATTTTTATGCATAAAATTAGAGAAAAAAACTTAATTGATGGACCAGTCATGGTGAAGTAGAAGTTTCTTCACCATGATCAGATCATAAAGAGGGACAAAAACAAAAAGAAATACTTTTAAACAGAAAATTGAATTATTACAAGATCTCTATTTAGAAAACACATACTTTTGGAAAAAACTTTTGGAAATAATTACAAATTAACACACACAAAGATTTTATAGATTCAAAAGACTAGATTTTGTCTGACAATGCTTAAAATGATTTGAGAAATGATAACATATATCATCAAAAAGTGGATGAAAAAGTGAATTTGCTTGGCACTCAATATGAACAAAGACAAATTCATTTCTTTTTGGAACTTAAATCACAACATTTTGGCTTGCCAAGCTATTATACATTACATTTCTTCATGAATTCTACCATCCAAGAAAACTGGCTGCCTTTCTTTCCCTCACACATGACTTCCTATTTCATATCTCTATGCTCTTTAAAACATTGTTTCCCATACCTGGAACATACTTTCTTCTTCCTTCTGTGCAATTGAATGCTAAGTCACCTTCAAAATTCATTCAGCTATTAACTACAAGAAGATTTTCATGTTCCTTAGGTACAACGCTTATGCCTCCAATGGTGAAATTATATCTTATTTATTTTGGGGGCATATATATCATGCTCATGTGCATTTTCATCTCTAGCCCTATTTCTCTCTCTTTATATTTATCTTTTCAAACAAATACCTATATAGGTATATGTATTACATTTGGAAAGACACTATATGTATGCATATATGTATTTACATATGTATGCATGCATATTCTGTTAGGAAAGACTATATTTATGTTCATTTAAACAATATTATACATATTTGGACAAATATATCTATATTTCTACTTTTTTACATATCTCCAACATACATATCTATGCGTTCATGTATTTCATATATCATTATATCATTTTATATTATTATCTATGAAATACAATACAGGATGTGTGTCTATATATATGGACACACATAACCTGTCTTTTTCAAGCTAATATGAGTTTCTTGAGGACAGGTGTTAGTTCATTTTTGTCTTTGTCTCTAAAGCTACTACCACAAATTCTATCACAAAATTGACCATGAATAAATTTTGATTGGTTGCTTAATCCTAAACTACAAATGATGATAATATCCATGAGCAGAAGCAGCACTGAAAATAATAATAGAATGTTTACAATTAGAAAATAATAATAAAATGTTTACAATTACAATTACAATTAGATTAGAATTATAAGATTAAAAAGTTTATAATTAGATAAGGTGATAAATGTTGAAAAAAGGGCCATATTTTTCTTTTATAGATAATTCATATTTTTACATAGTTTATGTTTTTAAGCCTTTCCTTTTTCAACTGTGAACACTTGTTACTTTTTAAGTTAGGTTTTGTGAAATTAATTCACACTTTAAAAGTATGCATGAGTTTAAATTATTTGTATTAGTTGATTGTTATCAACAGTAGCTGTCATAACAGTAAAAGCATTTAATCATAAATTGGTTAAATTTTATGATGTCACAGTAAATACACAGACACCTTGGACAGATGAATTATACTAATTACATACTTCTTACTGAGGAGACATTTAAAATCACTTTTTATGAATATTGTAAAGCACAATAGAGTATAATTCAAGAAAATCAACTAGAAGCTATATATTGCAGTATATATAAATCAGTGATTCCCAAAGTGGGTGCTACTGCCCCCTGGTGGGTGCTGCAGCAATCTAGGGGAGCGGTGATGGCCACAGGGGCATTTATCTTTCTTATTAATTGCTATTAAATTAAAAAAATTAATTTCCAGGGGGCTAAGTAATATTTTTTCTGGAAAGGGGGTGGTAGGCCAAAAAAGTTTGGGAACCACTGATATAAATAATAATATTATTTTATTTATAAAATTATTAATATCATTATCATTGCCTCCACCACAAAAGTGAAAATATTTTTTTAAATCATTGGTTCTAAGGATATGAATTACTCAGTTGCTACAATGAATTTACTACTTCCTAGAAATATGAACTGAATCATTTTTTTCACTGATACAGGCAATATTGAATGAGGGAATTCCTCTTGCCAATATAATTTGTCACTCTCTTTGAAACTTACATTTTTAGAGAGTTGTCGACTATATAAGTGGTTAAATGACTACCAATATATATCAGGCATGTGACTTTCTCAAACAAGGCTTCTTGGTACCAGTAACATTTCTTTAATAAACCACATTATTCCTTTTGAAGTTTGACATTAAAAGTATTTCACCCAGAACCCCTCCAGAGGGGGAAAAAAAAACAGCCAGTAGCCTCAATCTTATAGCTTAAGCACTGAAAAGAAGTGAACTCCCAGTGTAGGTCAAAGAACTAAGAAATTGAGAGAATGGGACATGGCACTAGGACAGGTCATTGTGTGTGTGGTAGAAGAGAAGGAATAGGAAGAACTCCATTAAACTATAGTTAAATAGCACAGTATCTATCTGTGGTTTGCTCTGAGAAACCCATAATCAGTTGAAGCAGAGGTGTAAACTGGTGAATGGTGAATTGCCCAGTATGGGAGAAGGCTGAGATGCTTTGAGATTCATGTCCCAAGTAAATCACAATCAGAAGAGTGGAAGTACAAAATGGAACAATAGAGAAAATTAGCAAAAGTATTGAAATGACCAAATATTTAAGGAAGAAGAAAATTCAAAAGCATTGAATATTAACAGATACAGCAAGAAAATAGTTATCAGAGGGAAATATGGGCTCTCAGTCTAGTCAATAAGTTGAGCCATTTATTAATTAATAATGCAAAACCAAGGGCAAAGATACATTTGATGAGCTAGAGAATTATGTGGAATTTGTGTATATGTAATCAAAATATGCTCTTCCCAAGTAGATTAAAAGACATTAAGAATTATGAGAACATAATTTGTGGTTTGCAAAGCAAAACTAATGAGAAGAATACAAAGACCAAGATCTGCAATTGTAAACCACACCAAATCAAAAAGGAGAAAATGATAGATTAGAAATTCTAATACAAAGTAATGAAAAATTCAGAACAGAGAAACAAAAAATGTCAAATATAATTTTACAAGCAAAACAACTGCTTGGATTATACCCCAAAGAGATAATAAGGAAAAAGACTTGTACAAAAATATTTATAGCCATGCTCTTGTGGTAGCAAAAAATTGGAAAATGAGAGAATGTCCTTTGAAAAAAAACTTTAGCCTAAGACTGGGGCTAGAATTTGATCAGCCCCTGACCTGATTAAGGTTTGAGTGAGAACAAAACCTTACACCCAAACCTCGGGGGAAAGTCTTTAAGCTATCAGCATATCAAGTGTCAATTGAATAAGGAGATGGAGGGGACTCCCAGAGCTCTCAGCCCTTAAACCTAAAAAATAAGCTAAGAATAAAATTAAGCAAGGACTGAAATTTAAGATGGTAACCCAAATTCCCAGAAAACAGAGCCTACCTATAATTAGATAGGAAAAATGAGCAAACAACAAAAAAGCACCTAACTCTAAACATTTTTATGAAATCAAAGAGCAAGGTACAGACACAGAAGGGGACAGTGAATGCAAAGGAAACACACACAAAGTACAAAAGAAAAATATGAATTAGACACAATTTCTTGAAGAGCTCAAAAAAAGGACATTAAAAACTAATTAAGAGAGGCAGTAGAAAAGAAAGTGTTGTAAGAAGAAAGGAAAGTGACATAAAGAGAAATGAAAGTGATTCAAGAAGAAATGGGCCATTGAAAAAAAAGAAGAATCAAAAACTGACAGTGGAAAATCAGGCTTTAAAAATCAGAACTGACCATCTAGAAACTAATGATTTCATGAAAAATCAAGAAAATTTAAAGCAAAATCAAAGGAATGAAAAAAAAGAGGAAAATATAGAATATCATAAAAAGGAGGAAAACATTAAATATTTTATTTTTAAAAATAATTGACATTGAAAATAGACATAGGAGAGACAATTTGAAAATTATTGGACTACCTGAAAGCCATGATCTTGAAAAAAGCCTTGGCATCATATTACAAGAAATTATCAAAGAAAACAGCCAAGAGATCCTCATACATGAAAACAAAATTAAAATTGAAAGGATTCACAGATCATCTCCAAAAAGAAATCCTCAGACGACAACTTCCAGGAATATAATAGCTAAATTCAAGAGCCAATAAGCTAAGGAGAAAATTCTTCAAACAGAGAGAAAGAAACCATTCTAATACTATCTACAATCAGGATCACACAGGACCTAGCAGTTTCTATGTTAAAGGATAGAAAGGCATGGAATATGATATTCAGGAAGGTAAAAGATTGAGTTTACAACCCAGAGTCACCTATCCAGCAAAACTGAGTATATTCTTTCAGGGGAAAAAATGGTCATTCAATAAGATAAAAGATTTCAAAGTATTCCTGAGGAATAAGCCAGACCAAAACAAAAAATTTGAAATCTAAACACTAGACACAAGAGAAGCCCAAAAAGATAAATAAGAAAGAGAAAAATCAAGAGATTCATTAAGGTCAAAATGTTTATATTACTACATGAAAAGAGAATTTCTGTAATTCTCAAAAATTTCTCTTAATAGAGAGTGGAGTCAGGAGGGCAGCTTAGAAGCAGCAAAAGTCAATTCCTCTGTGAAAATTCTCCCAGACCAAGAAAAAACAAAACACTTCAAAGGGACAGAAAACCAAATCCAATGACAGTACAGAGCTGTGGAAGTCTCCTGCCCAATTCAACTTAAAAGGTAAGCAGAGAAAGCTAAATTCTCAGGTTTTAGGAAAAGAAAAAAAGAAGGTACCAGTGTTCTGCCCCCACCTACTGTGATGAGACTTGGGTGGTCATTGGGATCTTAAGGAGAGAGCTCCAACTGAGACAGAGTACCTAGCTACCAAAACTATGAGAAGCTCAGTGTTTTGACCACTGATGGCAAGAAGGCAGCTGGAGAATGCAAAGATGGGATTAACTCTCTCCTGCCTATTTTTAGATCTAATCACTAGAAGTGTATATACCCCATTTTGACCTTAAATGAAGGAGATCTGTGACCCATGCATGCGAAAGTGGGTGACAAATCAGAAATAACTGACTGCCCCTGGGCAGTCCTAAGCAAAGTTAAAGCTACAATTGTGCCACATAAAGTGGAAGGAATGCACAGGAAGTGATGCAAAGAAGCATCTTTAAAGCAGTGACAACTTTCTGTGAGGGAAGTTCTTCTGAGTTTGGAGTTAGAGTTGGAGTTGGAGTTCAAGTTGGAGGCTGGTGAAGGATCTGTTTTGTGGACCTGAGACTCTGAAATTTGGTGAGACTGTTCCTCTCTTTTTGAACTACCATGTGGGTGAGTGAAAAGTCTGACTCCCTTTTCCTGACTTTCTGGAAGAACTAGATTTTGGAGAGGCCTCCATTTTGGAGAAGGCCTTGTGGCTAGAACATTTGTTTAG
Organism: Gracilinanus agilis; assembly: GCF_016433145.1. Lineage (NCBI taxonomy): Eukaryota > Metazoa > Chordata > Mammalia > Didelphimorphia > Didelphidae > Gracilinanus > Gracilinanus agilis. Next base: position 473,081,300 of record NC_058132.1, read on the forward strand.
TTTACCTCTGAGCCCCCCTTTACTTTGGCCTCTGAAGCCATGCCTGGCTCAAACTGCTCCAGAGTAATTATCTACTCTCTCTCTCTCTCATTACTCTTACTTTCACTCTTTCTCCTTTTATAAATAAATTGCCATAAAAAATCATTGTGACTTGAGTAATATATATTTTAGTGACCACATTTCTCATATATTTAGTACAATCTATTTATTTCAACCTTTACAAGGAGAGAAAAAGAGGGCAGGCTTGTTGCAACTTTCAGCCACCACCTCCATCTTGGGACTCTGCCTCTGGAAATATCCCTCAGGGCATATTTAGCTCTGCAGATCAACTCAACTGGCTTAATCAAGTTCATAAATAGTGCAGAGAAGACTCAAAGAGGCTGAAAAGCCCAAAGCCACAGAGCTAGCAAAAACTAGAAGTCTACAAAATATACAGAAAGCCAAACTCAATAATAAGACAGAGTCACAGCCCCCTCCTACTCAATTAAACCTGAAATGTGCACAGGTAAGTAAAATTTTCAGTTATAAGGGAAAGATATAACACCCCTACTCCACTGAGACCCTTGGTAGGAATCAGGCTGACTGGGATCCCAGGGTGAAGGCTGCAACATTGACATAGTACTTTGGTACCACCACTGGAAACTCAGGGCTCTGACTGGGTAGCTGGCAGGGAATCAGCTGGCAGACAGGAGGACCAAAGGTAACTAACTACCTTCAGCCTCCACACTTTCACCTTCACTTTCATCCTCTACCAGCAACTGGGGAAGATTTGACCTCAGGGCACATTAATGCAACAGGTCAGCTCCATCAGCCAAATCCAGTTAATCAACAGAGCAGAGAAGAAGCCCCTTCAGTGCAGAAAAGCCTCAACTCACAGATGAAACAATAAACCTAAGAGCAAGAATAAGAGCCAATAAGGAGGGGGAAAGAAGAAAAAAATATGATTAACAACAGAAGAAAAAAAATTACAATCAACAGTTTCTATTCAGGTAATGAAAAAAGAACAAATGGAACAGAGGAGGACCATGGAACCCCAAAGAAAAATCAGAAACTCCAGAGAATTGAACTCAGGCTCTGTAAGACTCAAGAAACAATACCAAAAAGAGAGAGAGAGAGAGAGAGAGAGAGAGAGAGAGAGAGAGAGAGAGAGAGAGAGATATGTTGAAATTGGGAAAGGAACTTAAAAAGCAAAATAGGCCATGAGAAAACAGAGGCACATGAACTAAAACAAGAAAATAGTGTTCTAAAAGCCAGAATTGACCAGCTTCAAAATGAGGCAAGGAAAGTAAAAGATAAAAACAATGACCTACAAAGAAAAATAGATTAAAAGGAAAAGGAGGGGAAAAAAGTCAGGGGTGAAATTCAGTCTTTAAAAATTATAATTGAACAATTAAAAGTGAATGCTTTCATAAGGCATCAAGAATCCATAAAACAAAATCAAAAAAGTGAAAAAACTGAGGAAAATATGAAATACCTCATTGATAAAACAAAAAACCTGGAAAATAGGTCCAGGAGAAACAATTTAATAATTATTGGACTACCAGAAAATCATGATCAAAGAAAAAGCCTGAACATCATTCTACAGTAAATTATGCAATAAAAATGCCCTGATATTCATGAATAAGAGGGTAAAATAGAGATTGATCATCTCCTGCATTAAATCTCCAATTGACAGTGCCCAGGAATGTTATACCCAAGTTCAAGTACTTCCAGACCAAGAAAAAGATACTACAAACTGAAAAAAAAAAAATTCAGATATCATGGAGTCACAGTCAGCATTACACAGAACCTGGCTGTATCCACACTGAAGAACCATAAAGGAAGGAATATGATATTCTGGAAAGCAAGGGAACTGGGCCTACAAACAAAAATCAACTACCCAGGAAAATTGACCATATTCTTGCAGGGGAAAGTAGGGTAATTTAATAAAATAGGAGATTTCCAAATATTCCTGAAGAAAAGACCAGACAAACAGAAAATTTAATGCCAAAATACAAAACTCAAGAGAATCGCCAAAAGGAGAATAAAAAATAAAGAGAAAAAAATTAAGGGACAAAGTAAATTCAAATGATTTGTATACCTATATGAAAAGATGATGTTGGTAACTCTTGAAAATTATTATCATTGGAGTAGCTAGAAGAAGTAAACCTAGAGATTAAAGTAATAAACTGCATAGGATGATATGTCAAAATAAATATTTAAAAACCAGGGGTAAAAAGGAGGATAATAGTAAGACTAATGGGAAAAGAGATGAAATGGCATACATATATATTACATAAAAAGGCTCATGAGAGGGAGAAGACCAATACAATGGAAGGGAAAAAGATTTTGGTGACATGTAATAATTAATCTTACCCTTATTAGAATCAGCTCAGAGAAAGAAGAACAGTCACATCACTTGAGGCAAAGAATTGTATGGTGCCATAAAGAGAAATAGAAGGTTAATAAATGCGCTGGTGGTGGGGGGAACAATACAAAGGAGGGTGAGGGTGAGGGATCATTTAAAAGGCATGATATTAAGAGGAGAATAATAAGGGAGGGGTAGGAAGGGGAGTAACATTAGGGAAGGGAAAAGGGGGAAATTGACTAAAAATGAAAAGTTGGAGGGGAGGGTAAAAGGAATAAGAGAAAAGGTAGAATCAAAGGAGGAAGTCAAAATGGAGGGGAATACACAAAGAGTAATCATAACTGTGAATGGGAATGGGATGAACTTATCCAAAAATAGGGAGCAGATAGCAGAATGGATTAAAAACCAGAATCCTACTATATGTTATCTACAAGAAACATACTTGAGAAAGGTAGAGTTACAGAAGGTAAAGGAAAGAGGGTGGAGCAGAATTTATTGAGCTGTACCTGAGCCAAAGAAGACAGAAGCAGCAATTATGATCTCAGACGAAACTAAAACAAAAATAGATCTGATTAAAAGAGATAAGGAAGGTAATTACCACTTGATGAAAAAAAGCATAAATAATGAAGAAACTTCATTATTGAAATAATGTAGATTCTTGATGGGGTGGGATTTATAATGTAGAGATATCAAAGTTTTGTTGGTTCCTCACTACCCCACAGTGAAAAGGCCTATGAGCCTCTTCTCAGTGACCAGTATGCAGTTCAAAATGCCAAACACATTTTGAAAACAGGACAGGGGTTTATTTTTTGAAACACAGTATTATGAAGGGGAGGATTAAGGAGTTAGTATTCCCTAACTCTAAGGGGTCTAGCTAATGTACCACCTTCTAAGATCTCTGCATAGAGATTTCTTCATTTTCTTCCAGGATCCCTAATTCTTATTCTGTCTGTCTGCCTTCCCAGAACTGACTAGGTAACTGATACTATTTAATCCTCCTAGATTACTTTAGTAGGATAAACAGTCTTCTAAGTAGCTTCAGGGTGAACCCTTTATGCCAGGGTTCAGTCCTAATAGAGTTAGGCCCAAGTTGACTTCTGGTCTTCCCACCACAGACAATTTGTACAGGCTTGTCTGGTCTTCTGAGTTGACAGGTACTTCTAGCTTGCAGGAACACTGATGATTGCAAGTCAATGAAGGGTTTTTCCAGACAGGAACAGCATGGATCAAGTTGGCTCATGAGAATAGGAAACAAAAAACAAAAAAAACAAAAAACTCCTCAGTTCACTGAGATGGAGCAAGAGGAAATTCCAGTTCCAGACCATCCCAACTACAGGAAGTCTAAGAGCCTCTCAGTAACCACCTGTGTTCACTTTTTATCTCCTTCTCTGTATTCCAGAGCACAGCCTCATCACTTCCACAGCATGTGATCAGGTCCAACAAACCTCTCTCTTTGCATAATCTCTCTCTTTTACCATATGCAACCCATTTTTCTTCTTCCCTTCTTACAATACTCAACATATTTGCACCAAATGGTATAGCATTCAGATTTCTAAAGGAGAAACTAAAAGATATTAAGGAGGAAATAGATAGTAAAACCACATTAGTGGGGGGGGGGGGAAGGGTTAACCTTCCCCTATCAGAACTACATAAATCAATAAAAAATAAATGAGAAAAAAGTAAGGGTTGTGAACGAAATGTTAGAAAAATTAGAGCTAATAGATATCTGGAGAAAAGTAAACAGGGATGAAAAGGAATATGCCATTTTTTTCAGCCTCAAATAACACATATGCAGAAATTGACTATGTAGTAGAGCATAAAACATTGAAAACAAATGTAAGAAAGCAAAAGTATTAAATGCAATTTTTCATACCATAATTCAATATAGTAGTAGTTAGTAGTTATTCCTGTTGACTCCCAGAGGAGCATAGGGCCACAACCATCTCACACCAATGGACTCTGTTCTGGGCAACTTCACCCAACTGGGCCCATGTCATTCCGACGGTCTTTGTTTCGTTTTTGGCAGATCTTCGCCAGGTCTGTTTTGGTCTTCCAACTCCCTGGTGGGTTCCAGCTCAGTGTTTGTCTGGCAACGAACTGGCTTCCCAAAGGCTTTCACCAGAACGCGTCATGGACTCTGTTGGAGAGCAATCTTCTAGACTAGGCGATCATTGGTTTTGTTGGTTTAATGAGGTTGCAGTTTCTGTAGCAAGTGAGATTTTTTACAGGGTGAGGTTGCTAGCCCCACACCCAACCCTCCTCCTTTTTCAGCGGGGCTTGGGACCAACCTTGGCAGAGTTTAATTCAATATAAATAATAATCAATAAGAGCTTATGGAAAACAAATTTAAAATTAATTAGAAAACAAATAATTTCATTCTTCAAAACTTGTGGGTCAAAGAACAAATCAAAGAAACAACTACTGATTTCACTGAAGAGAATGAGGAGGAAACAATATATCAAAATCTATAGAATTCAGGCAGAGCAGTACTCAAGGGAAAATTTATATCACTGAATGCATATAACAACAAATCAGAGATGGAAGAAATCAATGAATTGAGCATGAAAATTAAAAAAAATCAGGAAAAGAACAAATTAAAAATTCCCAGTTAAAAAGTAAATTGGAAATCTTAAAAATCAAAAGAGAAATTAATTAAACTGAAAGTAAAGGAACTATTGAACTAATAATTAAGACTAGGAGCTGGTACTGTGATAAAGTTCTGGTTAATATAATAAAAAAAAAGAAGAAAATCAAATTAACAGTATCAAAGATGAAAAGGGTGACCTCATGTCTAATTAAGAGGAAATTAAGACAATTATTAAGAGCTATTTTTCCCAAATATATGGCAATCAATATGACAATCTAGGTGAAATGGGTGATTATTTGCAAAAATATAAATTTCCTAGATTAACAAAAGAGGAAATAGAATACTTAAACAATCCCAGCTCAGAAAAAGAAATTGAACAAGCCATCAAGGGACTTCCTAAGAAAAAATCCCCATGGCCAGATTTATTCACAAGTAAATACTCTCAAACATTTAAAGAACAATTTAAATTTAATTTAATTCCAATACTATGCAAATTATTTGACAAAATAAGCATAGAAGAACTCTTACCAAAGATTCTTTTTATGACACAAATATGATACTGATTCCAAAACAAGACAGACCAAAAAGAGAGAAAGAAACCTACAGAAAAATCTTCTTAATGGACATAGATGCAAAATTCTTAAATAAAATATTAGCAAAAAGACTTCAGCAAGTTATCAAAAGGATTATTCATTAAGACCATGTAGTATTTATACCAGCAACACAGGGATAGTTTTATATTAACAAAACCATCCATGGAATTGATCATATGAATAACCAAACCAACAGAAATCACATGATTATCTCAATTGATGCAGAAAAAGACTGACAAAATACAACATCAGAAAGCATAGGAATAGAAAGTCTCTTTCTCAAAATAATAAATAGTATTTATCTAAAACTATCAACAAGTATCATCTGCAATGGAGACAGGTTAGAAGCCTTCCAAATAAGATCATGTTATTATTAAAAATGATGAAAGCCGAGATTAAAAGGGAAAATAGTATTTTAATAAAAGCAATGCTGATAGAGATAAATCAACCACATGCCTGTAAGAAACCTATTCAAAAATCACCTCCGCCATTTTACCCTTCATATCTTCGCGCCCTCAGGTAACTAAAGAGGAAGTTCAAAGCCACTTCCCAATATTTAAAGCCATCCCTCACCTTGAAGACGTCATCTAAAACAGGAAACCCGTTGGACCACGGGAAATGTAGTTCCAAGGTCCCCCACATGTCCACAGGAAGTTTGTCAGACACTACATATCTTGAGGCTCCATCCTTCCAAATAGAACCCCAGTACTTTTAAATAACACAATCAAGAGTGAAGCAAGGATACCCATTATCACCTGTATTATTTAACATTATACTAGAAACTTTAGCAGTAGCAATTAGAGAAGAAGAAGAAATTTAAGGAATTAAAGTAGGCAATGAGGAAACTAAACTTTCACTTTTTGCAGTTGATATGATAGTATATTTAAAGAATCCTAGAAAATCAATTAAAAGGCTAGTGGAAATAATCAAAAAACCTCACCAAAGTTGCAGGATACAAAATAAACTCATATTATTTCAATATATTTCCAACAAAACTCAGAAATCCATTCAAAATCACTCTAGAACAGTGATGGGCAAACTTTTTAAAGAGGGGGTCAAAGGAAAGGAAATATTCATCTGTCAGTCTGTTTCTAAGTCATCTCTTTCGAAGTTTCATTGTATTGTATTCTACTCATTGTATTAATCAGATTAGGAATAATGTCATGCAGCCTGTTAGAACATTTCAAGGGGCTGCATCTGGCCCACAAGGCCATAGTTTGCCCATTACTGCTCTAGACAATATAAAATATTCAGGAATCTATCTACCAAGACAAACACAGGAATTATATGATCAAAACAACAAAGCACTTGTCATATAATTAAAACTGGACCCAAATAATAGGAATAACATTAATTGCTTGTGGGTAGGAAGAGTTAATATAATAAAAATGACAATCCTAACCAAATTAATCTACTTAATCAGTGCCATACCTACCAAAATACAAAAAAAAAACTTTTTTTAATATGGTTAGAAAAATATAACAAAGTGTAAGAAGTACAAGAGATCAAGAATACCAAGGGAAATAATGAAAAAAAAAGTGAAGGATGGGGACCTAGCAGTACCAAGTCTTAAACTGTACTATAAAGTAGTGATCATCAAAACAAGATGGTACTAGTTAAGAGGCAGAAGGGTGGATTAATGGAATAGACTAGGGGCAAATGACCTCAACAAGTTAGTGTTCAATAAACCCAAAGATCTCAACTTTGGGGACAAGAACTCACTATTTGACAAAAACTGGTGCGAATATTGGAAAACAGTATGAGAAAAATCAGGTTTAGATCAACATCTCACACTCTATACCAAAATAAATTCAAAATGGGTAAATGACTTAAATATAGGGAATATAATCATGAATAAATTAGTGAACATACATTAGTATACCTGTCATATCTGTGGGAAGGGAAGGAATTTAAAACCAAGCAAGAGATAGGGAACATTACAAAATGTAAAATGAATGATTTTGATTCTCTCAAATTAAGAAGATGTTGTACAAACAAAACCAATGCAACCAAAATTAGAAGGAAAGAAACAAACTTGGAAAAAAATCTTTACGACAAGACTCTCTGACAAAGGTTTAATTTCCCAAATAAATAAGGAATAATAAATAAGCCAAATTTACAAAAAAACAAGCCATTTTCCAATTGACAAATGGTCAAGGAATAAGAATGGTAGTTCTTAGATGAAAAAATCAAAACTATCAGTAATCACATGAAAAACTGTTCTAAATCCCTCCTGATTAGAGAAATGCAAATGAAAACATCTTTGAGGTACCACCTTACACCTAGCAGATTGGCCAAAATGGCAGCAAAGGAAAGATATAAATGAGGGGATGTGACAAAATTGGGATACTAATGTATTGCTGGGGAAGTTGTGAATTAATCCAACTGTTCTAGAGAACAATTTTGAGTTATACCCAAAGGGATTTAAAAGATTGCCCACCCTTTGACCTAGCCATAACACTGCTGGGTTTGTACCCCCAAAAGATAATAAGGAAAAATACTTGTACAAAAATATTTATAGCCATGTTCTTTGTTGTGGCAAAAAATTGGAAAATGAAAAGGTGTCCATCAATTGGGGAATAGCTGAACAAATTATGGTACCTGATGGTGATGGAATACTATTGTGATAAAAGGAATAATGAATTGGAAGATTTCTACAATAACTGGAAAGACCCCCAAGAATTGATAAAGAGCAAAAGGAGCTGAACCAGGAGAACGTTGTACACAGAGACTGATAATTTGGCATATGTAATAGACTGATAATTTGGCAAATGTAATAGACTTTTTTACAAGTAGCAGTGCAATGATCCAGGACAACACTGAGGAACTTATAAGAAACAATGCTATCCACATTCAAAGAAATAATTGTCAGAGTAGAAACACAGAAGAAAAACATATGATCGCTCCTGAGGTCCTATGGGGATGTAATTGGGGTTTTGGCGGTAAAAGATCACTCTATTGCATATATGAATAATATGTAAATTGTCCTGAATCATTTTTGCTGATAGAAGCTGTATTTCACAATTGATCATTCTATAATATTGCTGTTACAGTGTACATTGTTCTTCTGCTTCTCTCTATTTTACTCTGCATCAGTTCTTATAGATTTTTTCATCTTTTTCTGAAATAATCCTATTCATAATTTTTCACAGCACAATATATACACCAAATATACACCACAATTTGTCTGGCAATTTTACAATTGATGGACCCCTCTTAACTTTCTAATTCTTTTACAACACAAGAAGAGCTGCTATAAATATTTTTGCACAAGTAGGTCTCCCTCCCTATTTTTTAATTCTCTTTGGGACACGTAGCAATATTACTCAATCAAAGGATATACATTATTTATAACTCTTTGGACATAGTTCCAAACTGGCCTTCAGAATTTTTGATTCAGTTCAGAAGTCCACCAACAATGCATTAGTGTCCCAATTTTGCCACACCCCCTCCAACATTTATCACTTTCCTTGACTGTTTTATTATCCAATTTGATAGATGTAGGATGGTATCTTAGAGATTTTTAATTTGCATTTCTCTAATCAAGAGTGATATAGAATATTTTTTTCAAATGATTATTCATAGCTTTGATTTCTTCATGTGAAGACTGGTTATTTATGTCCTTTGACCATTTGTAAAATGGGGAATGTTTTGTATTCTTATAAATTTGACTTATTTCTCTCTATATATGAGAAATAAAGCATTTAACAAAGAAATATGTTTTAGAATTTTTAACTATTTTGAACTATTTTGTTATTTCCTTTCTAATCTTGGTTACATTGGTTTGGTTTGTTAAAAAAACTATTTAATTTAATATGGTCAATATTATTTATTTTCCATCTTGTAATGTACTCTACCTCTTGTTTGTTCCTAAATTCTTTTATTTTCCACAGATATCCCAGGTAAACTATTTTATGTTTCCCTAATTTATTTATAATATAACCCTTTATGTCTAAATCATATGTTCATTTTTACCTTATCTTCGTATAGGATGTGAGATACTGGTCTATCCCTAATTTCTGTCATACTGTTTTCCAATTTTTCCATTAATTTAGCCAAATTGAAAATTCTTATCCCAAAAGCTATGATCTTTTAAGTTTAACAAATATAAGATTGCTAAAGTCATATTCTCCTAATCTATTCCACTGATCCACCATTCTATTTCTTGGCCAGTACCAGATTGTTTTGATTATTACTGACTTAGTACAGTTTAAGATCTGGTCCCGCTAGCTCATTCCCTTTCACGTTTTTTTTTTTTCATTAATTCCCTTAATATCCTTGATCTTTTGTTCTTCCTGATGAATTTTGCAAATAACAGTTTTCAAATAATCTTTGTGTTAGAGATTATCATAATACAAATGACCTATACATATTTTGGGAAAGTAGTATTAGATATATAAAGGTTGACTACTTAAGCTATCAAGAGACAATGAGGTCATTTAATGAATGGAGTATTAGACCTGGAATTGAGAAGAGTTGAGTTTAAATCCAGCCTCAGATCTTTCCTGACCATTTGACCTTAAGTTACTCTCTTACCCTCTCTCTGCCTTCATTTCTGAACTATAAAATAAGAAAAATAATGCCATTTATCTCCAGGATTGTTGTAAGCATCAAATGAGATCATATGTATAATTCACTTAAAATATACCCGGCTTATACTAGTTGCTTAATAATTGCTTATGACTTTTTTTATTATCCACATTCTAGACACCTTTCACAATATCATTGAAGGGATATTCACAAGGGAATAATAACAGTAATAGTTAAGATTCACATAGCACTTTAAATTTTGTAAAGCATTTTTATATATTATCTCATTTAATACTCACAACAACCTTTTGAACAATGCACTTATTATCCCCATTTTATAGGTAAGAAAAAAGATGATGATAGATATTAACTATCTTTATAAGAGTTCTAGGGTAACCATTACTAGATCTGAATTAACTTTTTTTCCATACTGACTTCAAGTTCTTTGCTCTCTCTACTATGGTACAAAGAGCAAACATAAATAACAAATATTCATTTAATTCCCAAGACTATTTAACTTATAAAATATGAAGATTCTTGTGACAGAGAGGATCATGGAAAAAATATCTTTACCCAACATACTCTGAATCTATGACATCCATATAGTCTATGAAGAAATTAAAATGAATCCAAATAGAGAATGATTCCACACCCTCCCAATATATCTCTTTCATTACTCTCAATGGAATATTCAAGGCAGCAATAATACTTTTCTTGCACATATCAAAAATTTAAAGGCCACTATTATTTTTCCAAGCCAGCTAAAAGGAAGAGAATAGCATGGAAATATCCCAACAAGACTGAATGTTAGAGGATGAAACGAAAAATTGATGCTCACAATATTCTACTATTAAAAATATAACAAAAAGAATCTTTTTAAAATTTTTATTTCTTAAGCCTCCCCTGTATATGTTTATGAAAAATCAAATGAAAAGAAGTTATGTCTTCTCCACTTGCTATAGTTATATCATGCCCTAATTTAATCTAAGAGTCTTAGTTCATTCAAATTATTATTTTTATGGACTGATTGTTTTAATTCACAAAATATGTGAATTAACAGATGTCTTCAGAACACTCTGGCTATATGGTTAGAATAAATAAAATGACCTTTACTACATTTTTCTTCACAATGACTAAATAATGATATGTATAATATTTATTTATTTAAGTTTCCAAATAATTATGCCTCTAGTAATCAATACCTGCCATTGAAAGAGACTGTTACATTGGTCTAATTGATTAAAATGGAATACGACAAATAGCTAAGATCTACGACATTCTAGATAGCTATTATATCAATAATGTTAACATGTAATAGCCCATTTTCCTGCCTGCTTACTGATATGTCTGTTTTTTGTTTTTTTAAACCATTGATAGGTACCTAAAATTAAGGATAACAGAAGCATAGGCCAAACTACTTCTCCTAAAAGGTGAAGGATAGTTCATCTTTATATAATTTATTGCAGAGTTACTTATTTGACTTGACCTCTACACTCCCCTTGGATAGATTTGGGTCTAGGTATTTATAGGCCATCTTTTATATTTGTTAAAAATACTAGCCACCCTTCAAAGTCTACTCCCTCTAATATACCTTGTTTAACTCAAGGTTTAGTTAGTTGTCTAACTAAATCAAGGTTTATTTCTCCAATCTCTGAACTCTTATCATACTTAATGACATTGTCATGTAATTTAGGTTATAGATGTTCGCAACCTTACATTGTTTTATTTCAGTAGGACCATGGTTATGTATCAGAAAATCCTTGGACCATTGGTAGGTCTCATTGCTCTCTTCACAATTTCAATAGAAGCTAAAGAAGGTATTAGTATTCTAGAATCTTTGATGGTTATCATGTGAAAGTATATGTATAGGTATCCACAAAGATAGTCACATAAAATTGGGTTGTTATCTATAAGTCATTGGAATCACAGAGTCATTTGAATATATATATATATATATTTATATATATATATATATTACAGTATGTATTTTTTTCCTCTCCTTAACTAGATATTAAGAAGTGAGAAAGGAGGTTCACTGAGTCATAGAGTATTGTTTATGCTTATTTGTTTGTTAGGGTTCTCCCCACCCTTTGGTCAGTTCCTAGTATAATTCCTAGTACTTTTGAATCTCTCAACAAATGTTTGTTGACTTGATTGAAGATTTAATTAGGATAATTGCATATATATATGCGCATATATATAATCTTTATTTGAAAAGTATTTAATGCCATAAATAAGAACACTCTCTCTAAAAGTACAGATAAGCAATACACATCACCCTCTTATTCTATATGCTTGTTGCTGAGGCCAGTCCATACATCCTTCATAATAGATATATTCAATATACTTTAGGTATTAATTAAATAAGAGAGATCAGGCCATTTTTATACATATTTATGTTACCCACTGCTTTTACTAATTAGCTGGCCATTTTGTTTGGTACTCTAATATTGTTGATTTGCTTTCTTTTTACTTTAAAATAATGGTCTACAATCCTAACTTTTAGTATTCCAAACTTCTTAGGGGCTACTCCTTCATCCATTCCTATACTTACACCTACCTAACTTGCTCTGAGTATCAACTCTAATTTTCCTGGGAATCTCAATAAATTTGAGGAGATATTTCCATTACTCAAGTTACATCAAATCAAATAATATACTGAATTGCATTTTCTCAATTTATGAAGCTTGGCTTGTAAAGGTATTTTGGAAATTGCAATAACTTTTTTTTTTCAGTTCTTTAAGGTATTTTATAGGAAATTACCACAATAGGGACTTGAATAGTACTCTAGTGGCTTCAGAAAGTTAATGCAGCTTCCGTTATTTTGTCCCACACAATTTCCCATATGGGAACATTAAGAATAAAGCAGTGCAATTAGTAGTAGAATCCCACATTCCCTATATCTGCTCTGTCCTAGCTTGGTATAGAAAAAGTTGGTATCATGTACACATTGTTTTGTCTGTTTACAGAAGTAAAGAGATTCCAAACAAAATTTACAGTCTTCTGAACTTTAAATAGAATTGTCCAGTCTGGAGCAATGAACAGCTTGCATTGAAGGTGAGAGATGAAACACTGGTCATTGTGCCAATTCTAATCAAATAGGCTAGACTAGTTCTTCATGATTGCATGGATTGGTGATCTCATCTTTAAAAAGACTCCCTTGACTACTGTGGATTTCAAAATAACAATTCCCGTGCAGTTTATGCAATCTTTATGTAAGTCGTTCCTTGAAGACAAGAAGTTTAATTTGCTGGAGATTCATTGGAACTCTTATTCTCTTGACCTGTGCTTTCTCAATTTTCCTAAATGATAAACCCATCATTTTTTTAACATATTTGACCTTGATGTTCTTTCATGTAATTTTTTTATAAGTAAGTGACATTTGTAATATACTTCAGAATACCTACATCTGAAAAGGATCTTCTCATTAACTTTTTATTTATTTTTAAACTTAAATTCTTCTTCTAAATTAATTTTTAATTTATTTTTAAACTTGAATTCTAAGATTAAGGGATTTTTATTCTTCATAGTCACATATTATTATGTAGAGAATATTAGGTCTAAGGATAGCTTTAATTTAATGTAATTGAGAGTACAATACTCTTGCAGTTAAAGACCTAGCTCAAAATATGTATATAATCTTAATTTTGCTGGACACTAGTTTCTACCACAGTAAAATAGGTAGAAGACAAGTTTAATGTTTTCTATGGTATTTTCTGGGTTTATGATTTTGTGATTCTAAATACTGAAGAATAGGAAGCTACATGATTTAGATGATTTGGTGCGGGATATGGAATCAAAAAGACTTGAATTTGAATCCAGCCCTACATACTTATTAGCTACAGGATTTTTAGTAAATTACTTAATTTCTAGCTGCCTCAGTTTCCTCATCTACAAAATAGCAATAATAGTAGCATCTATCTCCCAGGGTTACTATGAGGTTAAATTAGATAGTTCTAAAATACTTTGAAAACCATAAATTCTATTGCTGTTGTAATTGTTAACCACAATGAACATGTGGAGAAATAGCCTTTTAAATCATCTTTAAAAGAATCTTTTATTTAATTTAAAACAAGAAATTATAGTATCTTTGTTCTTATATTTCCTGATGTGTATTTCCACATACAAAGAAAGAAAATCAAAGTGTTTGCAAATTTTTCCCTGAATCACATATTTTTGTCTATTTTGTCTATTTTCCCCTAGACCAAGGGTAATTTACCTGAGATCCTCAACTCCCCAAGGGATCCATGAAAAAATTTCACTTATTCTCATCCCAGGATTCTTGAACTTGATTAGAAACAAATTTCATATATACATATGAAATTTGTTTCTATATATAGATATAGATATATAATAGAGAGACTTTCTTTTGTAATGTTACATAATTTGCTTTTTTAAATTAGATATTTTTTCTGAAAAAAAAAAGAGTTCATATGTAATCTTCACTAGATTGCCAAAGGAGTATATGAAACTTAAGCAAACAAAAAATCAAGAGGAAAAAAGGTATAGTACCTCTATCCTTGAACAAGATAGTTTAAAGAACAAAACCTGAAACTTGGTAGTACTAAATGTAAATATTCACTTTCAATTTTCTTTTAGAACTTTTCCTCTTTTTTTTTGTCTATCTCACAAACATATTTCTCAGACTAAGCCTATTTAGCAAGAGTATGAGTAATTTCAATCTTACCTCTTCCACTGAATATTTCTTTGACCATTGAAACATCATTCAACTTTTTTCCCTTTAGTTAAGTTAATTGTCATATGGCTGACCTCCAGGCTTAGAATTCTCTCTTTCCTCATCTCTGTTTCTTGCATCCCTGGCTTCCATCAAATCTCTGGTAAAATCCTACTTCTCTAAGACATCTTTGTCATCTTTAATGTTTAGTAATAACTTCCCTTTGAGATTATTTTCTGCCTTTAAGTGATCCAATAACTCTTTTAGACTAAAAACTAGAAAGTGCTAACTTGTACTGATAGTTTCCTCATCTGTTTGATTCTATACATACCAATTAACTCATGGTTACAACAGTTCCCTCAGAAGCTCATTAAGAGAAAAAACACTTTGTAAGCATAAAAATACGGTAGGAAGTTGGATGTTAGTATTATGTTAGTATTTATGAAAATGTAATCCCACATCTGTCTTAAAAGTTCTTTCTTCTGAACTTGCAGTTGTTATACATGAAAGAGGATTTGGTCAACTAAAATGCAATGCAGATTTTCTAGATCCCTTCCAGAATATTTATACTTATAAATTCCAGAATATGTATTTACGCACATAATGCATTCATTTAATATTATTTGTATTATAGAAAATCATATTGTTAATAGCATATCATATGTCATCATATCACACTAATCACATTACAATTTCATACCATCCCTACATTACATCACATTGGATGGGCAGCCCAGAGAGTTGTTCTATCACTATATATAAACCTTCAACAGACATTGAAGATAGACAGTGCCCTGGACTAAAAATTGTATAAAAGGAAGATAGTATCCTTCACATTTTTTGAGAAACTCTAGATTCTTACAATGATCCCCAAATAACTTTCTCTTATATTCCAGAATCTTCCAGTGAAGCTTGTATGTGAATTATAGAACATTCTTAAATTCTGAAGAATCTAAATTATAGGTTTTATAAGGGGCAAAAATAATGAGTATATCAAATATATAAGGAGCTAAATCAATTGTACAAAAAAAACCCAAACTATTCCCCAATTGATAAATGGGCAAGGGACATGAATAGGAAATTTTCAGATAAAGAAATCAAAACTATCAATAAGTACATGAAAAAGTATTCTAAATCTCCTATAATTAGAGAAATGTGAAACAAAACAACTCAGAGGTACCACCTCACACCTAGTAGATTAGCTAACATGACAGCAAAGTAAAGTAATAAATGTTGAAGGGGATGTGGCAAAATTGGGACAATAATGCATTGCCGGTAGAGTTGTAAATTTCAAGAACATTTCATGTGAGATTAACCCATTTTCATTTTTGACAAATCTACTAAACTGTGAATTCTGTAGATATACTTTAGATTTTAATGCAAAAGATGGAGAAACATTGGATAAATAATTATACAGTTAGATGGATTTGTAAACAGTAAAATAGACAGACATCAGTAATGGTCCAGTATCAACTTGGCAAGAGGTCTCCGGGACAATGCTTCAGGGATCTATGTTCCACACTGTGCTACATAACATTTTTAATTAATGATTTGTATGAAGGAATAGATGATATTCTTATGAAATTTTTACATGAAATAAAGCCCAAAGATTGGGGAAAAAATAGTGAGTACACATGAGTATATTATTAGTGATGTTATTTGTCTAAGTCTAAGAAGTGGCATGAATATATAATCTAGTCAAAAGTATAATCAGAAAAGGGGATGGGCCATCTGGTTAGAGGAAGAAATAGCAGTCTGAAAATTCAAATGTGCTGGTGCCCAAATAATATAATAGAAAAGAAAGTACTACAGAAAATTGATGATAACCTTTATGAAAGATTTTTGTGCAGGTATAGACAAAAATAATGATGATGAGAGGGTGAGAATGGATTCCAATATATACTCTTGGAGGAAGTATTTACTGATAAGATCACAGATTTCTTAAAATACTAAAATATAATCAACAATCCTAAGTTTCTCCTCCACTTGTAACATAAATATGGAATTTTTCTTTTTTCTCTTTTTTGTGAAAGAACATAAAACAGAGGAGTTTTACTTTATTTTTCATTTGTCAAGAACTTGAAGAACAGTCAGAGGAACAAATGTGACAATTATGTTTCACATGAATTACATAACTTTGGATGAATCAATGCTCATTTTAAAATAAAATTGAAATTCTTAAAGTCAATAAAAGTTTAAAGAGTGATAGTAGATCAAAGTTAAAATGCTTACATAAATCTTCTATGTCCTCTTCTTCTCTTAACATTTGTAGTACAAAAATCAGTTGAATAAAGGGGGAGAAAGGCACAAACTAATGTGTAACATAGTTCTGATGTAGCTCTATATGGTTCTCAGTTCTAAAAGTTGTTCCTCACAAACTTATGTTCTCAAACATTTATATTACAACCAAATTTGGCTGCTTTCCAGATTAAGGCCAAAGAGTCTTCTCATAATAATATTACATCATGGGGGGTTGGGGGGAGGGAAGAAACATGACTGCAAAGGTTAAGGAAAGAGTGATTCCTCCTCCCTTTTATGTAATAATAGTACAACTAATATTAGAAAATAAATTGTCTCTGGACAGTAATGGTAACAGCATTCACATCTCTTTTTAGATCTTTTCTTCTTGGCAGAGTGGAAAATTAAAAACTGAAAGACATGAACTATTTAAGAATATGTGTGTGTGTGAATCCTGTGCATTAAGGTGCCTGAAACACAAAAAACAATTCAAAGTCAAGTCCTTATTCCCTTCCTCCAAATAACTTCAGTTAAGTGCAATGGTCACCTTTTTAAAAGTTCTTTTTCTTCTTCTAAAATGCATATGGCTTATGTAATTTCATTTCTCATCATTATCTGGGATTAAAATTCTGAAGGGCATTGCAGAACTTTTTCCAAAGAGCTATAAAATTGCATACCCTTTGACAAAATAATACCATTACTATGTCTGTATCCCATAGAAATTTTTAAAAAAGGGAAAATAGCTTATTTCTATAAAAATATTTACAACAGTCTTTTTGTACTGTCAAAGAATTGGAAGTTGAAGTCCATTAATTGAGAAATGACTGAAAAAATTGTGGTATTTGATTGTGATGGAATATGAAAGCACTATAAAAATGATGAGCATAATGATTATATAAAAAGCTGGATAGACACACATGAACAGATGTAAAGTGAAGTGAGCATAAAGAGGTGGACATTATCAATATTATAGGATTATCAGCAGTGAAAGACTCAGCAATATAGTGATCCAAGACAATGCTAAAAAACTGATGACACAAAAGTCTATCCACCTACAAGAGGTGTGGACAATCACTAGAGGCAGTAAGCCAGATAAAATCTGAGGCTGATATGCAGAGAAAGGAGAGCTTTAGTCCCAGGAGGAAAAAAAGACAGAGAGAAATGCTCACACTTCTCCAGCTGGCTTTCTAAAGTTAGTCCAATCCCTCTTACTCAAAGATCCCAATTAATTAGGTTTTAATTTACTTCCTATCTTGGAATCTAGGCAGGACATCCATAGGAATAGTCTGATATGTAGTAGCTCTTGGACTTTTATCAACCCTGCCCCTACCAGAAGGCACAAAAAAGGTGGCAAATCAAAGGAGGGACAGGCATCAAGAATGCGGTTTTAAAACTGAAAAAATGAGCATATTTTTAATTTACATTTATACATGCCCATATACACAACACATATATATGTGTGCATATGCATATATCTATATCTACACACATATTTATATAATATCCAAGGTTTTTATGTGTGTGTGTCCATACACACACACACACACACACACATTATATATATATATCCTATTCATTCTATACTGGGGAAAATTAATATTGAATTGCATGATTTATTAGTAATATTTATATAGGAAATAATTTATTTTCCCCAAATCCCTTTGCCTTCCAAGTTCAAGTTGTCGACTAGAGCAGCTTTGGCATTTAGGACTCTCCTTTATTGACTTCCCTAGTATGATACTTCCTCACTGGTGGAAAATATTCCCATCTAGCTAATTCTGAGCCTGATTTGTAGATTTTTTTGTTCAATGCAATTGCTTATCTCTATGACTCTCTAGTCAGACTAGGAGATTATTTAGGCTTTACTATAATTGTGTTAGTTTTCCTTTGGTCACAATTCTTCATCATTCTCTATAATATATAATCAGGGCAAGTGACCAGTAAAACATATAAATGCGATATGAAATATTTAATCAAATAAGGCTGAAACACATCTAAGCTATTAGTTTAAAAAATGTAAGTTATTCAACCTGAAATCATAATTCTCTCAATTCCCATAGGTGCAAATAGATAGATATTTGCCTTGTTGTCTGTCTGTTATTAATCATATGATTATATATAAGAAGATATTTAAAATATCTCTGAATAGATAGAAATAATTAGACAATTATGTGGTAATGTATAAAACCAGGATATAATTCCATTTTTTTAGTGAGGTTAAATCAGAAACATTTTCTCTTCTGCGTTACAAGAATTTTGGTATAATTACTTATATTCGAGAAGAATAATTTATAGTCTGTCTTTTGTTAATTTTAAGAGACATTTAATTCTTAAGGTTTTTTATTTGTTATAAGATTAACAGTTATGTATAAGATATATTCTGAATTGCAATGAAATGGAGAATATGAAAGACAAATAATCTTTGTGGATGTAATAGCTAGTTCATCTGAGCATTGCTAGTAACAATATATTTTAACAGATAACTTATCTGATTCAATATTGAATAATTTAGGTAGCCTTTCTGCACATCCCATCCCAAATCTATTGTTACAATAAGATAATAAGCACCTTTTTGATAAATTAATGCATGTAGTTATCAGGCATAAAAGTCACCTGTTTTCAAAAATGGTTGTTATCTGAACTCTATCAGTACCTCATCATCCTGTGGGAGGAATGAGAACCTAGAAATAAATAACTTAGTGATTTAAAAAAAAATTAGATGATTATATGTATTATATATACACATATGTGTTTATATGTGTATATATCAAATATAATTATTTCAAGTGGGATACAAAGGCATTGAGCACGTTCTAATAATAAATTGTAAAAATCAGGTATATATCAAAGTTTTTAACTAAAAAGAGCTGATTCTAAAGGTTAGTTCCTCATAGTAACTTTTAAATACTCCTTTCAGTCTGTTATTGGCAGTTTCAAAAGAAAGTACATGGTTTTGATAGAAGGAGAAGCAGAAAATAGGAGATGCATATTTATTAGTAATAAGGATCATCATTAGATGTCAGTATTAATAATATTAAAAACAAAAGTTTTCATTATATGACCCATTTATTGTCAAAAACAACCATCTAGTGACTTTGTTAAATTATATTAAGATCTACTTTTCAAAAAATTTTTAGAGAAAGATGTTACCAGTGATTTGGACCAGGACAAGCAAATCTACTAGAAAAAATTGTTTTGAGAGCCAACATGATTCCAGAAAATCTAAGAAGGGGAAGAGGACAATAGGATACCTTCCCAAAAATCAGACAACTACATCATGAAATTGAATCCTTGGATATAATGGACTGAACAGTGGGAAATGGCTCACCTAACCCTTTCATGTCTTCTCCATATGCTGTTATTTTGTTTATTTGTAAGACCCTATGTCAGAAGGGGAATATCCCTTCAATGGCTCCCTTTCTATGCATCAGTCACTTTTTAAAATCATGTTAAGAAAACTCTAAACCCCACAACTAAATCTTCTATGAAATATATAGAACTTTCAGGTCCTTTTAAAAGCCTTTTTATTCAATACTAAAATTTATAAATATCATATGTAGTGATTCACTGAGGAAACTGTATCTTTTAATAAATTCAACTTATTTTACCAGCCTTCTAAGGTCAGACTGAAATAGTCTAGGCTTCAAGACTGGGCTGAGTTTCTGTAGCTCCCTGATATTCAATCTTTAAGCAAGCCAATATATCTGGCCATGTTTCTCTAGTTGGTGAAATTTTAGGGTAGGTCTGGTGTTTCTCTTATTTGGCTTAAGACTCATCCCCTTAGGATTGAAGTAATGAGATAGGATTAGAGATCTCAAAGACACCTCTTCTTTCTTTCTTTAAATTTTTATTTTTATAACATCATTTTCCTTTTTCTCAAACCAGTCTCATGGGTTTGAGGTGGTACCTCAGAGATGTTTTAATTTATATTTCTCTAATTACAGTAATTTGGAGCATTTTTTCATATTACTAAAGATGCTTTTAATTCCTTTATATGACAACTGCCTAGTCATATCTTTTGACCATTTGCCCTCATGCTACAAAAGAAAGAACAAACTTTCCTAATACAGTTCTAGCCCAATCTCTCTAATCACAAGTCACTCAGATATTTTATAACTACACTTCCATTAATAACATAATTACTCAAAGGGCAACTGGGTAGCTCAGCTAATTGAAAGCCAGGCATGGAGACAGGAGGTCCTAAGTTCAAATATGGCCTCAGATACCTCCTAGCTGTGTGACCCTGGGCAAGTCACTTGATCCCCAATGCCTAGCCCTTACCATTCTTTTGCTGTGGAACCAATATACAGTATTAATTCTAAGGTGGAAAATAAGTATTTTTAAAAAATAACATAATTACTCTAAATTTAAACTTCTAAATAAAAACCATTAGGCCATAAGCTTATCATGATGAACTTTGGGATTATATTAGGATCATAGATATAGAACTGCAATATATGTTACATCCAGTTTAACCTTTCATTTGACAGATAAGGTAGTTAATTCTTAAAGAGGTGGATTTTGCTCTATATCACAAAGGGAGCAAGCAGAAGATACAGGATTTGAATGAAGGTCCTCTGATGTCAAATCCTATATTCTTTTCATTGTACTCTTAGACTCCCCCTTCACATGACAGTTACTTTATAAATATTTATTGAGTGGATAGATGGATGAATAGAAGCATCATAAAAAGCAATACACAGAAATCAAATACTTTCTGCTTTAGCTTAATAGTTTAAAAAAAGGAATTTGTAAGAGAAGTACACGCAATTTGTCATTATGAATATATCCAAAATTTTCAGTGTTCCCTATCTCTTCCTCTATAAAATCATAGCACTGGAAGAAAATGCTAAATTTCACTAGCACTTTCAGACAAAAACATATATACTTGATCCAAAAAGTTAAGAAATGAAGACATATCCAGTTCAAGAAAACATAGTATTAAATCATTAGAATGAATCAATCAATTAAAATAAAATTTAATTTTAAGAAATATTTGATTTTTTTTTATTTTTATAAAATATCCATTTTAGGAAAACACAGAGATCTTTGTATAATTATCAGATATATTTATTTGTAGCATAGATCATATTATATACTTTGAAATATATATTGTTTACTGAATGTTGCCAAAGCCTAACAAAACCAGGGTAGCCTTTACTGTAAGCAGTCACCCTGAACCCAAAAAAAGTTTTGTAAAGTTATAAATGAAGAATATAATCATTTTTTAGCTGAATTGACCATCTAGCACTTATTTTTTAAAGTTTTTCTATTAGGCTATGCTTAATTTGTTTCAAAAAGAGCTGTGCTAGCAATTAGACCTGTAATTATGTTGTGTTTTTTTTTAACTTGATGATAAAGTGGCCCCTTAATACACCATATGACAATTATAAGAGTAATTAGCTATAATTAATTATAAGTAGGAAAAAATACACCTGTTGGTGCCCTGTGAAAATTGTTGCTCCCTGTTTTTGATGCTGCAATATCTAAACATTAATTCCTCATTAATCAAATTTCTACCAAGACACAGAAAACAACAAAAAGATATAGTACCATAAGCTATGAAAAAAAGAATCGATTTCCCCCTCATTGTGAAAGTTTCACTTTCACACTTATTTCTAGTGGCTTACCAACCTATTTTCATAGTTTCCAGTTGTAATTCCTCCATAGCAAGATAATAATGGGTAAATAAATTTATTTTGATGAAACATTTTACAATTTATTTTTCTATTTTTACTATTTAGGTCATTCCCTCTTCCATACATACTTTAAGTGGTCCTTAATAATGTATAATGTGGGGAACATCTCAACCATCATTTTATAAATAAAGAAGTTTCTAGTCAAGTGATACTTAAATATGATGAAACTTTACCTTTATTTTTTTCTTTCCTTCCTGGTTCAGAGATTCTCATTAAGCTATTTCTCCTTTCTAAGTTACAAAGCTCTCAAAGCTATATTTAGGTCATTTTGGACACTAGGAACTTATTAGATCAATGGAAAACTAATAGAAGTGCTCCATCTCAAAATATATGGCACAAAGTGACCAGATGATATTCTAAAGTAATTGTATTCTAATGATGAATTTTATTTCTCAATAAATGTATTTTTTTAATTTTAATTTGGTTCTGTTCTAAAAATGTTTTCCGTTTTAAACAGTATAGAAAAACTTAAGTTTAGATCAATATTTTATACCAAAATAAGTCCAAAATGAGCATATGATTTAAGCATAAAGTGTGATATTATAAGTAAATTAGGTGAACTTGGAATAGTGTACCTGTCAGATCTATGGGGAAGGAAAGAAATTAAGACCAAGCAAGAGATAGGGAACATTACAAGACGTAAAATGAATAATTTTGATTATATTAAATTAAAAAGGTTTTATACAAACAAAACAATACAACCAAATTTCAAAGGAAAGCAACAAACTGAGAAAAAAAATATAACAAATTTCTCTGTCAAAGGTCTAATTTTTCAAATACACAAAGGTCAAATTTATAATAAATCACATCATTCCCCATTAATCAATGGTCAAAGGATATGAATAGGTAGTTTTCAGAAAGAAATCAAAACTACCAATAATCATATGAAGAAGTGTTCTAAATCACACCTGATTAGAGAAATGTAAATCGAAACAACTCTTATACCTAGCACAGTGGCCAATATGACAGCATAGAAAAATAATAAATGTTGGAAGGGATATGGCAAAATTGAGACACTAATGCCTTGTTGGTGGGGTTCTGAACTGATTCAACAATTCTGAAGACCAATTTAAATTTAAAAAAAATCTGACAAGAAGAGAAAGTTTTCCATATTGCATATTCTCTCTGTATTAAAGACTATCATTTATATCTCCCCTGCTCCCACCTTCCTCCATATTATTTATTAAGGCAAAAAAAATGTTGAAGGGAGGGATCAAGAAGAGAAGATTTTATGTTAAATGACAAAACCACAGTAACATTTCCACTTTATAATCAATAGGAACAGCTGACATTCACTTAACTTGCAACATCCCATATGGTTACAGATAAAACCTTATTTATTTGTGCTGATATATAATGCATTCCTATGCACACTGTAGCTTTCCTTTGACAGATCTTGAAGTTAGACTAATTTTAAAATGTCATTGACAACTTTGTTTTATTTCCTTTTACTATTTTTGTCTCTTGGGATTTGTTTGTTTTAAGCCTAGAGTCATCCCTTCTTTATAGTTTTTATTATTGGTTCCCTAACAAATACCACAATCCTGTACCTTTTAGTAGATACTTCACAGGGAGAAAAAGTATAAAAATCCTTTGGTTTTTATTGAAATGAAACAGTAATGCCACCTTGAGACCAATGTAGTAAAATAAACAGAGATATAATTTGAGCTTTGGGAACTTGATTATCAGACTCTTATATAGCCCCAAACTCTCTAAAAGATGCAGCTAAAATGACAGATTTTATTCAGGCTTTAAAACCTCTCTTTTCTATCTGTATTTCTGTCCTCTTTATTATAAAAAGAGAACTATTTAAATATAATATGTAAGACTGTGTTTCAATTACTCTTAGATATTAAGACTACTCAAAGGGATGAAGCATTGCCAAGATAGAAAGTAGGAAAAAATAGTTTTAAGTCAAGACAATAAATTAATATCTACTATCATATCCATACCTGAATTTTCCATCAGAAGCTACTCTTTTCCTGACAATAGGAGAAAATGTAATTCAATCACAAAGTGGTTCCAGTGTTCTGGTCACCTATTGTATAAATGCTGAAGAAATTAAAGTTATGCAAATACAATTAAATGGAAAGACATTATAGAGTTAGAGTTGACTTTCTGTGAAATAAATAGCTTAATAAAGGAAACAAAAATGAAGTATTATATAATAATATCATTTTTCTTAAACTGTAAATGTATTTTAAGTTTTCATTTAACTGTGTACTCTTTTCATAGGACGGTCTCCAATAGATGCAATGATAGATGATTTTTGTATATTCTAATAAGATTTTCAGGAATGCTGACAGTCTAACCTCCTTACCAAAGAGTTTAATCACCTTTATATACTTCTTTGTTTCTAATGGAGTCTTTTATTATTATAAGTTCAATCCACTTAGCTCTTATATTGTGTAAAAAAATAACATTTATTCCTTTGGCCTTTATAATTCTTTTTTTTAGACAATGTGTTGCTATTAAGGAATGTGCCATTTTTGAAACAAGGTTCTGAAGACATTTCCAAAGAAAGAGTTCAAAAAATATATTAAACAAAGACAAAATTGTTAAAAATCATCCTATTTATCTCTGAAGTGATTACATTATCATGTGATGGCATGTTCAGTTCTCCCACATTTTAAGTCATTGAGTCATTCAAAGTCATTGAGAGATTGAGTCCAGACAATTAAAAATCAGGTAGAATTATGATAGGACTGGGAATTATGATGGGAACCAGTTTAAGGAAGGGGAAATATTTTGCCTCGAGTAGAAAGATCCAGAAATCCCTTATAGTTATTTTCAAATATTTGAGGCTTCTCATGTAGAAGAAAATTTAGACTTATTCTTTTTTAACAGAAAAGGTTCTAGTTGTCTGTTAAACTCTTTGATTCAAAGCTATTGCTGCCTCTTTTTGTGGAACATAGATGCAACAAAATGATATTGTGCATAGCTTTCTTGTCCATTTTCTGTTTAATTTATGAATATCAGTCTCAAGTAATCATTTCCAACATTTCCAAATTTGAAAACTTCAGAGGTCCTTTATCTAATGAGTAAAACTGGGTAGTGACAAGAGAAGATTTTGCACAGAAGTTAATCACTGTCAAGAGTATTGGCCCATGTGTGGCTTTTCCCCTAGAAGACATGTCCTGAGAGATGTCTTTGAATAGGGAAGAGCCAAAGTGAAAGGCAAAATGATCTCACAAAAGGTGATCTCACAAAATGGTTTTGTTTGTTCTGTTGAGATCTAAATATTATCCTCCTAGAAAATTATACTCATATAGATGATTTAGTTTAGTGAATTTTGTTGTGTCCATTTTTGTCAAATGTGCACTTGTGGATTTTCTCCATTTAACATTCCTTTTATGTGTGGGATAGTAAAGTCAGATACCTAATTCAGATTGAAGATTGAAATCTTTCACTCCCCTTTGGGGGAAATCAAAGATGTGCACCTAAATATAAGTTTTAACTTATTTGTTGCCAGAGTGCCAGGCTGAGAATGTAATTAGCCTCGAGCAAAGATAGCTTAATACCTTTCCTTATTAGAGGCTAGTCTCCCACGTTATTGAAACTGATGGAAGTAAATACCTAAGTCCAAAATGATATAGTCCTTTGGTTATGAGGAGTGCTTGCAGTAATAATAATAGCATTTATATAGAGCCTATTATGTGCCAGCCATTATGCTAAACATTTAACAAATTTTACCTCATTTGATCCACACAATAACATAGCTAGGTAGTTGCTATTGTAATATCTATTTTATAGATGATGAAACAGATTAACAGAGGTTGTGACTTGCCCAGGATCATACACTTAATATGGGTGTGAGACTCTGTCCCAACTTAGGTCTTCCTGAATCCATGCCTGGGGCTCTATCCACTGGGCTAGTGAGCATCCAATAACCCCTGTGTTCCAAAGAATAGTTCTTCATTTCTATATACATGAAATAAATAACTAATGGCTATCATTTCTATAGCACTTTAGTATGTACACACACTTTAATATATTATTTAATTTTATTCTGATAATAATGCTAGGAGGAAGGTGCTAATAGTTATCCCATTTTATAGATGAAATATAAGTCTTTGGGAAGCTAAATGATTGTTTCCACAGGCTAAGGAGCTCATATCTCTTTAGTTTTAATAGGCTTAGACAATTAATCAAAAATCAGTAATGCAGGGGACAGCTAAGTAGCTTAGTGGATTGAGATCCAGATCCAAAGATAGAAGGTGCTGGATGCAAGTCTAGCCTCAGACACTTCCTTGCTGTGTGACCCAGGGCAAATCATTTAAGCCCCATTGCCTGGCCCTCATCACTCTTCTGCCTTGTACTAATACACAGAACTAATTTTAAGATAGAAAAAAAGAGGTTTGGGGGGGTGTTTTGTTTTTAAAGAGAGGGTAAGTGAATTATTTGGGGTCACATAGTTGGTGTCTAAAGTAGGATTCAAATTAATTATAATATTTTAAGGCCTCCAATGTGACTAGATGAAGCTAATCCTAACAGTCAGAAGTAGCTGCTTGCTTTCAGAAGAGAGATTAAGGACTGCAAGTCACTTTTGGATTATATGCAATCAAAAAATTATAGAGTATGATGATATTGGTGAAATTAAATCCAATATAAAGTACACTGGTAAAAGTGTACTTTACCAGTAATCTATCAGGAAAAGTTCTGGGATTTGATTTCTTCTTGTTTTTCAGAATTTCTTGCTCTTTCATTTTGTTCCTTTGCCCTCATTCCATTGTGGCCTAAAGAAATAATGAATATTTGGGACGGAAAAATTTTCAGATCACATTTTTCAAACCACAATTTAGCAAAGCTTAAATTTTTAAGGAAAACTTATTGGTGATATACTATGAAATATGTAGAATCTACAAATTGTTAGTACCTTTTGATATTTTTCTAAGCACTAAGTTAAGGAATTAACCACAATCTGACTTTTATGGTAACCTGTAATTATGATCAATATAATCGTCAAGCTGAAAAGCATGGCACTTTTTTTTCAATAATAGTTGTTTAGCCAGAATATAGGAATGATTTTATTATCCCAATTACTCTCTGTTCCCTATCATAATTAAACAATTTCTCTGTTATAAGCTAGGATCCGAAGAGTTGACCTAAATAACCAGAGAACAAAGCTGTCTGGCA
Source organism: Gracilinanus agilis (assembly GCF_016433145.1). Taxonomy (NCBI): domain Eukaryota; kingdom Metazoa; phylum Chordata; class Mammalia; order Didelphimorphia; family Didelphidae; genus Gracilinanus; species Gracilinanus agilis. Next base: position 473,109,105 of record NC_058132.1, read on the forward strand.
ACATGCTGTTGGTGTCTTCTTGATTATACATAGAGCTATCTTTGGATCCACAAAGTATGTGCTTAGGTTGTGTGGGGGTACGATCTTTATTTAAGTACTTTAAATACTTTTGCAAGAAGCCATGTTGGCCAAGCATGATTGCCAGTTACTTGTTTGGAATACAGAATGCAGTGAGGGCATTTTATCTGGTATGAGACCAAAAGTCAGTTGAGATTTGACTATAAAAGGAGAAAAGCTCAGAACATCAAGGTCTCAATTTTGAGATACTAGTAGGAGGTTGGAACATCTCAGGATTGTCTCTTAGCTAGGTTAGGTGCCAAGCTGCTCATAGACTATTCTGTGTATATCAGCATCCAGCTGCAGTTATTAAACAACATCTATAAATCAACACCAATATATCTATTTATATACCAACAAGTAGATCAACAATAAAAACAAGATCAGCATGGACTCAGATAAACATTCAGCAATTAGGGTTAGGCCTCTGGCCTGGCCAGGCAGTGCCAAGCAGGCTTCAAAATATCAACTGCGTTAGTTATACTGAAGATTTATCATACAATCAATATATATTAGATAAGGTCTAGGATTTACCCTTAATCCCTCTTTCCTCATAACTCACCCCCAACCTTTCCTTTACTTTATTTGTTACCATTAAAATAGTTGATATAAGAAATCATTACATGGGTAGGGGCTCTATGGAGGGGGTCATGGTGGCATCAGATACTGCAGAAGGGTCAAGAAGAATAATGGTGAAGTTTTGTGTTTCCCCGGTACCTCACATATGTAAACATTAGATTTAGCAATTAAGGAATTGTTGGTAACCTTGCACAGGGTAGTTTCAGTTGAGTGGTAAAGGAGGATGAAGTAAATGAAATAAAAAGGGTGAAAAAAAAAAAGAAATCATTACAGACCTAGTTTATTCTCAGAGTTCCATAGCAAGTTGTCAGTTAGAAATCCACCTGGCAACTGGTGAAAGAAAACTTCATAATCATTGATTTTCTGGGTTAATCCAACAAATCGCAGTCAGAGATAGAGATCAAGGTTTATTATCCTTGAAGTTATTATACCACTTGATTATTAATTGAGGGAAGCAATCACTCCCCCATTAGTCAATGATAATAGATAAGAACAAGAGAATGGCTTATTCCTATTAGCAGATTCAATACAATTCATAGGCAGCAACTAGATCAGTGGTTGCCAAACGTTTTTGGTCTACCATTCCCTTTCCAGAAAAAATATTACTTAGCGCCCCCTGGAAATTATTTTTTTTTAAATTTTAATAGCAATTAATAGGAAAGATATATGTTTCTACCTTTTGTGTAAAATATAGTAAAGAAAGGTGTAAATTAGAAACATTGAACTTTGAAATTATGAAACTATTTATTGAACTCAGAATAGAATGTAATACAAAAAAAAGTCAAAACCTGTGGCCATCACTGCCTCCCTGGATCGCTACAGCACCTACCAGGGGGTGGTGGTGCCCACTTTTGGAATCACTGGACTAGATCAAAGAAGCAGCCTCTAAGTAAACCTATCTTTACATTCATATAGGAGGTTTTACCAATACCTCCTATTGTTTCCCACCTCCATCTGTAGGATTCCTTGGGGCTGTGTAATAATCATCTATAGGTTTCCCAAGGATCCTTATAGTACTTTATGCATCAATCCAGCTCACTATTACCTTGATATTCTATTAGATAAACCATACAAATATGATTTTTGATCATTTTTAAAAATAAAATGATCAATATAAACCCTATATAAGTCATAAGGAAGGTTACATAAATCAACTGATTTGACTATTATCTTGAAATTCTAATGCATTTATTATGCAAATATTATTTTTGAACTTTGTAAAAATAAGGTGATTATATTACTAAGTAGAACAGTGGAGAGAACATCACACCTAGAATCAGGGAGATCTGAGTTCATAAATAAGATACCAATGTAAATCCTACTTAATTCATGAGGAAGTTACTTGAAAGATCTATAATAGGGGCAGCTGGGTAGCTCAGTGGATTGAGAGTCAGGCCTAGAGACGGGAGGTCCTAGGTTCAAATCTGGCCTCAGACACTTCCCAGCTGTGTGACCCTGGGAAGTCAATTGACCCCCATTGCCCACCCTGACCACTCTTCCACCTATGAGCCAATGCACAGAAGTTAAGGGTTTAAAAAAAATAAAAATAAATAAATTCAAAAAAATTTATAAAATTGGAAAACCATTATCTAACCTAATTTTAAAAAGGAAGAACTCCAAATAAGTGATATCAAAAATGGAAAAGGCAAAATCACAAGCAATGTAGAAGAAATTAAAGTAATTATAAGAATTTTATTTTGTCTAATATTTTGCTCAATCTCATGCAAATAAGTCCAACACTTTGAAGGAAATAAATGAATTTTTAAGGAAATATAAACTACCCAGATTTATAAAAGAGGAAATAGAATATTTAACACAATTAAATACAATGAGATTGAACAAATTATCAAAGAACTCTCTAAGAAAAAGGTCCTAGGGCCAAATGAATTTACACATTAATTCTACCAAACATTCAAAAAACTAAACCTAAAACTACATAAACTACTTGGGAAAAAAAAAAAAAGCACAGTAGGGAATCCTTCCAAAATCTTTTTATGATACAAATATAATACCAAAACCAAAAACTATTAAAACAGAGAAAAAAAACTATAGATTCATTTCACTAATGAATATTAATGTCATATTTTTTAATAAAATACTAACAAAGAAATGATAGCATTATATCACAAGGATCATGCACCACATTCAGGTAAACTTAACTGCTTTTAAATACTATGAATGCAGAGATGGTTCCATATTTAGAAAACTATCAGTATAGTTGACCATGTTAATAATAAAACCAATGGAAACCACATGATTATTGTAATAGACACAGAAAAAGCATATTTTTAAAACAACATCCATTCTTTATTAAAAAACATTTAAAAATATTGGAGTAAATGAAACCTCCCTTAAAGTTATAAATGACATCAATCTAAAACCATCAATGAGCATTATCTGTGCTAGAGATAAGCTAAAATATTTCCTCGTGAGATGAGGGGTAAAGCAAGGATGTCCATTATTGTTGGGAGCCACTGAGGGAAATGGGGTCTCTAATAAGTATTTTTATCTGGACCCCATCAAAAGATCAATGCAGCTAGGCAAGGCTGTGTGTTTTGATTTTTCTGCCCTGCAAGTCAGGACGCAGAGAAGATGGTTTTATCTAATAAAAATCTGGACTCCTTTCTGTGACTCCTTTTATGATCCACACCTTTTCTTATTGGAAAGCATTATTATCCAATTTTCTAGGATAGCTTTAAGTTTTTAGTAAACCAGCAGTTAAGGAGTTAACAATTTTTCCAAGCCAAGAAAAAGCAGAAATTAGCAGAAGATGTATCTCTTCTCCCTGCTTCCAGACATTTCAAGGTCACTGCAAACAGACACAGACACCTCTCCCTTAGGTACTTTCTAGTGACTTATACATACTCCACAACCCACACAATCTTAAAGGCTTATTCTTTAATGTATCTTTTGAACTATGGAAACTTTTATTAAAATAGAATGTTAGATAAAATAAGTCTCAAATTTTAACCTTGGACCCTGGTCTCATCCTGGCATAATCTACATGTAAAAAAACTTGCATGTGAGGTAATTCTGTAACCTTTATTGTATGCACAACTGCAAATTCCTTTGTGCTTTGTGTGAAATGGCTATTGAATACTGTATATAATAAACCCCAAGCTTCATGTCTGATGGAGCAGCTATGGGCTAACCATTAGTCTAGCTCAGGGGTCTGCAACCTTTTTGGCTGCAAGAGCCATAAACAGGACATTTTTTAAAATGTAATTTCATGAGAGCCATACAATATGTTTAACAATGAGTACAAGTAAATATGTGCATTTTATGTAAGAACAACACTTTTAAAGTACAATAAGTCTCTTAACTATTTTTAATAACATTATTATGTGCTAACCAATGATGAATAAAGTACTTCTTACCATTAATGTGACTTCTGGTGCTGCATGGTTTTGCTGATGGATTTGTAGTCTGGTTGATATGTGGTGAGGTTAAGCTTCATGCAGGCATTGAGACTTCTATCTGTTAAAAGTGATCTTAGGGGGCAGCTGGGTAGCTCAGTGTATTGAGAGTCAGGCCTAGAGATGGGAGGTCCTAGGTTCAAACCTGGCCTCAGATACTTCCCAGCTGTGTGACCCTGGGCAAGTCACTTGACCCCCATTGCCCACCCTTACCACTCTTCCACCCATGAGCCAATATACAGAAGTTAAGGGTTTAAAAAAAATAAAAATAAAAAAATAAAAGTGATCTTAGGTTGGTCTTAATGTTCTTTAGATGTGAGAAAGACTGCTCACATGCATACGTAGAGCCAAACATTGTCAGTACAGCAATACTCACACACTGCAGTGTGTGGTATGTGACAGGAAGGGCGTTCCAAGTTTTGACAATTAGCTGATCTGCGGGTTGAAGATTTTTCATTTCTCCCCACTTGTGATTGCTTGCCAACTCTGCTTGCTGCCGTGCAAGTCTTTCCAAATCTTCATTCAGTGACTTGAACTTATTCACCCACATGTCTGAGGCATTCAGATCAGCAGCTTGAAGCTCAAAATCTCTGAAGGAGACACTGGGGATCTAACTCAGATCAGCACTGTCCAATGCACACTCGTGTGGATGGGTTATGAACTTAAAAAATCTAGTGAGCTCACGAAATTCTCCAAAGCGCACCTTGAATGACTGCAGGAGATTAGATGTGAAGCCCGCTAGCTGCTGAAGATCAAGATGTTGAGCAGGGTCACTTATTGTGCATGCATCTTTAAACTCTCCCAGTTTTTCAAAGTGTAGTAAACGACCTGTTTCAACGTCAGTGATGAAGAGTTCTAGCTTATTTCCAAATGCAAACACTGCTTGTCAAAGGGATAAGACTGTATTTCCAATGCCTTGTATAGAGACCCTGCTCTATAACCAGAGACTAATCTGAGTGGCCTAGGTGGTCGTCAGATGCAAAGAATGAAACAGATTGGAAGCACGGTTTGTTAGCTCATAGTACTTCAAGAAATACTGAAGTAGCCACTTTATTATAAAGGAAATTAAAGATCCCTTTCCCCAAAAAACCCAAGAAAGTTTCCCACAGTTACAGAGAGCAAGATTTTACTATAGTCAAAACAAAAGCCTTAGAAGCCTCCAGGCATAGACAAAAAAACCTATGCTAAACTATCAACTACATGTCTTATCTTTAAATGAAACCTGGAACATCTCCATTAGGTTGGAAAGTCCAGTCAGTTTCTCAGCCTTGATGGTATTAAACAATTTTTTTGAGCCTCATTATTTTACTTTAATTCTGAGCAAAATGCCCTGCCAAGGGTTCGACCTTGGCTGTACCAGCCATCTGTATTCTCGGGCAAAGGGGAACAGAGTTAGCCCCCCTCCTGCTGGAGTGCTGAGAGCCCAAAGCTTTTTCAATAAGACTATAATGCATTTTGAAGGAAGTTGAGAATTATGAAAGGAATCAAAAGAGGAATCTCAGATTTTTATCTATTCTCTTATTGGCTTCCCACAGCCTTGCATTTTCACACTGAGCTGGTTCAGATGTTGAGTTATGTCTATAAGATAGTAAAACTTCAGGAGCCACTCAGTATTGGCTAACTCAGGATGCTTGACATTTTTCATTTCAAGAAAAGTCTGGATTTTGCTCAGACAAGCTGTGAAAAGGTTGAGCACCTTCCCTCTTGACAACCAACGCACATTGCTGTGCAGAAGCAGACCAGGATAATTATTTCCAACTTCTTCCAGCAGTGTTTTAAACTGGCAATCATTTAAAGCTGAGGTAACAATAAAATTGACCACCTGAATGACCAGTGACATCACCTCACCAAGCTGCTCACCACACATCTGAGGACAAAGTGCCTCCTGATGTAGGATGCAGTGAAAACTTAGGATGGGTCTCTTTTCATGTTCATGAAGAAGTGCTACGAATCCTCTGTTTTTCCCCACCATGCACGGAGCACCATCAGTACACACTGAAATAAGTTTATCCATCCGTAGATTTTTTTCATTAGGGAGCTCAGTGAAAGACTTGAATAAATCCTTCCCTCTTGTTTTCCCTTTCAAAGGCAAAACAGCAAGACTTTCCTCATGTAGTGTGTCACCAACAACATACCTTGCAATCATGCTGAACTGGGATAAATGGCTTATGTTTGTTGACTCATCCACAGGGAGAGAAAAGAATAGTGCTGCATTTATGTCCTTCAGTTGTGTTTCCCCAATTTGATTTTCTATCATTATTATAAGATTGTGAACAGTTTTTGCTGACAGAGGCATGCCTTTTATTCATTTGTTTATCTTGTCTTTATCTGAAAAGTCATCAAAAAGTTCATTGGCAACATCAAGCATGAATGTTTTGGCATACTCCCCATCTGTGAATGGCTTCCTGTTTCTCACAATTGCTAAAGTAGCAACAAAGCTAGTTGAATTCCAGTCACCTTGTTGGGTCCAAACACGGAGTTGCTGCTGACTAGCTTGCACTCTGCACAGTAGCTCTTCACATGCTTTCTTCCTGCTGTCCCCCTCAGGATATTTCAATGCAAATGTAGTATGGCATAGGTCAAAGTGTTGCTTTATATTTGACCATTTCATCGATTAAATTTTTTCATTGCGTATTAGACACACTGCAGAACTTGCTCTCTCCACAAAGGCGAATTCCTCTGTCCATTTCTGCTGAAAAGTACGATACTCGTCATCCTTTAATACTCCTCTTCTTCTTTTAGCCATCTTCTTCAATAAAAGGGTTTCTGCAATTAGTTAGCTGACTACTTTATTAAAAGGAAGGAAAGTGCAGGTCAGTTTAATTAGAAAATTTGATGTTAAATACCAGCAAGGGCCTGTTCCGTTCTCTAGCTGTGAAAACAAAAAGAAAGAAAAACATCCAATTCAAGCTAATTTATTAATCAAAAAACAAGACTTAATGGGGCACTATAGTACTGATATAACTGCACACATACATATAAAGCTCCTTTACACTAAGAAAATTGCTGAAATAAAGAGAGAAAAATTAAGAGAAGAATACTTTTTCCTCTCCCTCTCTCAAGTTAGGCAACAGAAGAAGAAAAAGCTGCAAGCCTGCTGGTTAAGTCATTTGGCCACATAAATTAAGTAGGAGATCAGGAGATTACAGAAAATAACATGGCTTGTGTGCAGGCATTAGTATATAGTGGGGGAGGAGGGTACCTTTTCATGGAAAACTGGCCAGGACACATCACACACATTTCCTAGTACAGGTGTTTATCAGTGCTGCCTACTCAATCATTCTGTATCAAATGAAACACCTACTAGGGAGAAATGCTTCTCACTAATGAAGCATATGTAAAGATGTAATCTGACTATAGGTCCCCTTTAAGAGCAGGTAGAAAAGTTAAAAACAATAACAATCCCACAAATAGGAAGTGCAGACCCCATGAATAGAGGTAACAAACAAGGCAGTGTCCTCACTGAAAAATCAATATAGCAGCAGAATAGGTAAAACAAGTGAGACAGTTACAGGGATGGATTGTAAATGTATAAATACACTGAGATAAAGCCAAGTAAATCAGAGGCAGAGGGGTAACAAAAAAGGCAATGTCCTCACTGAAAAATCAATATAGCAGCAGAATAGGTAAAAAAAAAGTGAGACAAGATTGTAAATGTATATATGCTCTGAGATAAAACCATGTAAATCAGAGGCAGAGGGGTAGTGAATATAGACAAAAGTGATCAATTACTATACAGAACCCCAACATGTCATTAACAGGTGTGGAAAGAGTAAAAGGAGGGCAGAAGGAGGAACACACAGCACACCTACCAAGCCGAACTAAAGACCAGGATTTGTCTCGTGTGGCAATATCAATGAGGGAGCCTTCTATCTTAGAAGATAGTTGTGGTACCGAAAGGTACGTGATGCGTGACGTCTGTAATAAGGGAATAAAGCACGTGGATGGGGTTTGTGGGTCAGTAGGTGGGAAAGGAGGATACAATAGTGGAGGTAGTAGATCAAGGTGGTAGGAGAGATGTAAAAGAATGGCTGAGTTTAGGGAAATATAAGACGTTGAAGTATAATGAGTGGCAAGGAGAGAGGATGAGGTAGTTGGACAGGCAGCTGCAACAGGGAGACACAGATTGGGTACACAGGCTTGAGACAGAAGACACTAAAGGGAAACAGGCTGAACCCTTCAGGTAGGAAGGGAACTTCTACAGACAAAAGGTTAGGGCCAGTCAGAAATGGTTTGAAACTAACTAGAGGGCATTCTAGTCAGTTTCTCAGGTTCAAAAAGACAGAGTCCCCAGGCTCCTCCCTGTCTGTGAAATAGAAGGGATTCTCAGAGGAAGTATAGCGATCACCACTTCCTCCAAGATGGATGCCTCCAACTCCCCTCAGGACCCAAAGAGAAACTATTCCTTTCTCTCCTTATCCCTCTTATATCATTCAACCAATAATTTAGCAAAAGGTTTAATTAAATAACAAGAGGGTTTATTAAGTTTCAGGGTTGATTATAAAGGACAGAGGGGATACAAGGTTTCTCTAACAACCACCTAGGGAGAAGCTCCAGGTGGGGGAGGGACACAGGAATGGGGCAAACTGAGCAAGAGCCTGCTCCCACTCAGCCCAGGAGGCTTTGTTGCCTTTATGGTTAGGGAAGTTATACACAATGAATCAGGAGATAATTTGTATCAAGGGTAAGCCCTACTTGTCTAAGAGGAAAACTTAAGTCTTCAAAGTTTGATTGCTAACACCCAATTCCACCCTTCTCCCAAAACCCACAGGAAATTAGGAAAGGAAATGGGGAATGGAATAGGGAAGGTCAGGGAGATCCAGAGGAATTAACTAAGCTACAAAATCTCAAGAGAAAAAGCACAGATTCAAGGCTGAGCTCAGTTGACCCTTCTGCTCTGACTGAGCCTTCCAGATCAACTGCCTCTAGTCAGGGTTCTAAACCCTCTCAACTGCCAGAAATTCTGCAGTTAGCCTTTTGCAGGGTTGATTGCACCTCTGCACTACATGTCATGATGTTGACGTATCACATGACGCACGATGTCATGCGTAAACTGTTAGTTACTGTGCTGCGGTTCCTCTGTCAGTGCTCACTGTGCATGCTCCTGTAACAGAGCCTGAAAAAAAAATTGACTTTATGGCTCCTGCAGAAAGAGCCATATCTGGCCCTCAAAAGAGCCAGATATGGCTTGAAAGCCATATGTTGCTGACCCCTCACCTAGCTGTTCTCAATTTTCTGCTTCGTTCTTATCATCCAATGCCATTAAAGACCATTCAAAATCCTTATTGATATAGAGCTGGACCTCTATACATTATGACCCATTTTTTTTTTAATATTTTACTAGAAATGCTAGCTATAGCAATGAGAACAGAAAACAAATTTAATACATTAGAATGAGAAAACAAATTTATTATTCTTTGTAGATGACATGATATTATTCCCTAGAGCAATGGTCGGCAAACTTTTTGGTCGTGAGAGCCATAAACACCAGTGGAAGAAAGAGGATGGAGGCAGAAGGTGCTGGAATATGGGGTGAGGGCTGAAGGGCCCCCTGGGGCACATCCTGGGACTCTGCCCAGACTGGCTGGTCAGGAGGTGGAGCTCGAGAGCCATATGTTGCCAACCCCTGCCCTAGAGAATCAACAAAAAACTAACAGAAATAATAAATAACTTAAAAAGCTGAAGGTTACAAATAAATCCACATAAATCATCAGCATTTCTATTTGAATGAACCAATGAAGTTCAACAGCAAGAGATAGAAAAGGAAATTTCATTCAAAATAACTCTAGACAATATAAAATACCTTGGATCATGCCTACCAAAACAAACCCATCAACTCTATGAACACAATTACAAAACGCTCTTCACATGAATAAAGTCAGACCTAAACAATTGAAAAAAAACATTAATTGCTCATGGATAGGATGAGCTAATGTGATAAAAATGACAATGTTACCTAAATTAATTTACCTATTTAGTGCCATACCAATTAAATACCCAAACATTATTTTTACAGAACTAGAAAAAAAAATAACAAAATTCATGCTAAAGTTCTAGAATATCAAGGGAACAAATGAAAAAAAATATGAAGGAATGAAAGAAGCCTGGCCATACCAGATTTCAAGCTATAATATAAAGAAATAATAAAAATAATCTGGTATTGGTTAAGAAATAAAGAAGTGGATTAGTGGAATAGATTAGGTAATCAATACATAGCACTTAATGTCTATAGCAACTTAATGTTCCATAAACCCAAAGATCCAAGTTTGGAATGGAAGGACTCACTATCTGACAAAAATTTTTGGGAAAACTTGAAAAGACTATATCAGAAATTAGGTTAGACTGATATCTCACTGCATTCACAAGGATAAAGTAAAAATTAATATTTTATCTAGAAATAAATGGTGATATCATAAATAAATTAGGGGAACATAAAGAAAGACAACATACAAAAGGAAACACAGAAAGGTTGGAGGACATGAGGAAGTGAGAGGGGAGAAGATATCTTTCTCAGAGTCAAAGTGGACTGGGTGGCCCATGAAGAAGTAGCTGCCCTGGACTCTCCTTAAATGAAAATTTTAGAACAAGATGTCTCCATGCTTTCTGTAAAGATGGGACAAGTTTGCAATGATGCAACAGCAGGTTCAGAGCCCCTGACTGAAAACTCAAACCACAAAGGGGAGGTGAATGAGTAGATAGAAATCTTTCTCCTCTCCCTCTTTGGCAGTTAGAAGGCTCTGGTAACTCATCTACAGAATTGCCCCTGTACCAGTAAGTAATGGCTTCTATCTGACAACTTTTACAGGGCTAAACCTGCTAGTCAAGTGGATTGATTTCTTCAACTGATTGAGGTTTATTCCCTAAACCAGGATGGATAATTGGCTCAGGATGTCTTCACAACAGGTTCTTTGGTCACTGAATCTCAACTGCTCACAGAATCTGCCAAGGTGGAGATTTGGTTTAGGTAATATATATATATCCTGGCTTATGTGGTTTGGACCAAGGAACTTCACACACCCAAACTTAACTAAACAGGGGTTTATTAACTTGGAGGGTTTGGGATGGAGGATAAGTATTTAGTTAAGAAGGAAAGGTAAAATCTATCTAAAAATCTTCAGGTATTGTCAGAATAGCTTCCCCTAGAGGGGAAAGCTCAAATTAGAAACTTTCTTTCCCTAACTACTTTACAATCTAAACAGGATTAATAAATAAATTAGGGGAACATAAAGAAAGACAACATACAAAAGGATTGCTGACAGGATTTCTCTGCAGTAGTAGTAGTAGTAGTAGTAGTAGTAGTAGTAGTAGTAGTAGTAGTAGTAGTAGTAGTAGTAGTAGTAGTAGTAGAATCAGTGTTGGTTAGACAGTCTTGATGACTGCCTATATGGGTAAATAGAAATAATCAACCCTGATATTTATGTCAGAGATAAACTATGCTTAAAGAGAAGTAGCAATCCTACCCCTTCCTCCACCCCTTTCTCCCAAAGAGTGAGTTACTCAAGCCTGGGTTGCTGCTTTTATACCCACATTCTTAACTGCCCTAACTGCCCCTCTCTCTTGGGGTTCTGTGGAGTTCTGTGGGGTAGTTCACCCCATTTAAGATCCTTTAAGTTACATTTCCAATCAAAGAGAGGGAAATAACCCAGAGGCAGAGATTAATGATGTGTGGGTTCCAGGATTAAGGTTATCTTGTAGAATGAAGAGCTCCCTGAGGCATAACTGAGAAGTCTAAAGTTGTACAACCTGGTTAGGAATGAAAAGAGGATGAATTCACTCCACTTTTGAAGTCTCAGTTATTATTCAATTCAAATTTCATTTGCATGACGCAGAAGATTAGACAGATGGAATGTCTCTTTTACATTCAAACACACACTTTCATTAATGACTTCTATGTGAGGAGCACTAAATGATAGCTATAAAAGGCACCAGTGAAAGAGTCCTTGTCTTCACAGTGCTTAAATTCTAGGTCAAGAGGGAGGATTTTTATACAAATGAGCAAAATTATTACAGGTAGTACTGTTGTTATAGCCAAAAAGCTAACAGCTTGACCGCATCAGACCCTGTTAAGCAGGGGGTTTTTGATAGCGTCATGCTCTGCTCAGCAAGGCAGTTATCTGGAGCTCACAATCCCAGGGACACCACTCCTCCCTAGACAGGACAGCCTTGAAGATTAAGAATCATATCCTGAGGCCCCTGGAAACATCCCTATTCCCACTGTCTAGCTATTAGCTAACCCTAAGACAAAGGCACCTATATCCTAGAAACATATATATTCCCTCCTTTGAATGCACCACTTGGGATTCTCTTGCTGAGTTCCCCCAGCGCGCACTGGCAATAAAGCTTTCTCCTGCTTGATTGCATTGTCTCGTGTGTTCCTCAGATGGCCACCCATTTGAACCCTAACATATGGGGGCTCATCCCGGGATGGTGTGCGACCCCCTGGGGACCACTGAGACAGAGAAAGCTCTCTCCTAGGTTTCGTGGCGATTTCCAGAGGTGAGCAGTGAATGGTGTGTGAATGGTGTGTGACGTGTGTATTTGATGGGGAAACTGAGGACTCCCAATAGGCACACAGCTAAGTGGATGATTCCTGCTCCGGATTTATAGGAGCCAGCCTACGCCAAGCCTTGGGGCCCGTCCCGTTCTGGGACGGGGGGGGGGGGGG